>NC_046365.1:4102992-4177880 GCF_011125445.2 Fundulus heteroclitus
AAGCGGAACAAACCACTCCTTGTCCCGGCAGCTTCATGTGACTCACGCTGATGTCCTGCTGTTGAAAACTTCTGCAGCAACAGAAACTTAGAGAAACATAAAAGTGGCACCATCCTCCAGGAAGGCGCTTCATCTAATGTGATCAACCTGCTGGTGTAATTTATGGATGAGAGAAGACGCCATGGGTTTATTTGCGACACCGAGTCTTTTCGTCATTTGTCTCTGCTTTGCAGGTACTGTATCTCTATGTTTTATTTCAAGGCATTTTCAACACCAGCATTCACAACACTGGACAGCCAGATATCTGCATCCAGTGTATTTTCTAGAGTACTGCTGATAAATATCCAAAAAAACTTACTCAATCCAAATTTTTAAATGCTTTAAAGAAATCAGGATATTCATTCATACAGTCATTCTGTATTCATTCTGTCAGGAACTAACAGAGAGAGAGAAAAAAAAAAAACAAGGACATCATGCCTAATTTCACTTCTAAAATAGAATATATTTATGTAATATAAAATATTACCTGCTGTTTTGCCAAGAGTTATTAATTTAAAAAGACAACCATTGTTACAACTACCGCACCCTGTCTGCAGTGAAACACCTTTGGTACACCCAGCTCTTTTCCCTTAGGGCAACCCCCACTTGCACTTTAGAGTGTTTTTAATATATGATGCACGAAACAGAAATCTGTAGTTTAACTGGTTTAATCTAAGAAAGTCAGAGAAATGTTTACAGACATATCAGCGCTGACGGGCTCTTGATCAGACACGACGCAGGGAAAAGGAATGTAGCAGGAGCCCCGATTGATCCTCCCATAAACATTATCAAGAAGTCTAGGTACACACCTATGCAAGGGCCGTACACTTCCTCATATATCATGAGTGAAATAATGTGTCACCACCGGGGTGCTACCGGGGGTCAGTGGATCCTGAGGCCCATCGCGTTTAGCACAGAGGTTATCAGAGTCAAGAGCTGCAGACCTCCAGACTTCATATAGCCTTCAGGTTTGCTGAAGGACACAATGTAGACATCCATCCATCCATTTTCTGTCACGCTTGTCACCTTTGGGGTTGCAAAGAGTGCTGGTGCCTATCTCCAGTATTCAGTGGGCTAGAGGTGGGGTACACCCTGGACAATGTAAACAGATTCATGCAATGTGTTTTCCTGGCAGAGCAGCGGGCATCCAAGGATCCATCTGAATTTAGTTTAAAGGTATATAACCACGTTTATATGCTTAGATTAAAAAAAAGACCAAAAACTGGTTGTTCATGATAAAATAAAGCTATATACAACAAGCCTCCATCTTGATAGTGTTCCTGATAGTCCTTTTTGAAGGTAGATACAATTGAGCACCGGGTGCAATTAGCAGATATAAACAGAATTTCTGATCAGCACCAGATTTGGGACACCTCTGGCTTCCTATTCAGGTGGCAGCTACATATTTCTTTGACATCTTCGATTCTAGAAACATGATCATTCTTTTTTTTCATTAGTGGTGCATACCACCTACTGTACATTTAATGTAATTATAGCATCACCTACTATATTCTACGTATTAGTTTTATACTTTTTTTGTAAAAATAAAAACAATGCTATGTTTAAAATCCTGATTTTAACCCGTTCCCCCGCTGTAAAATATTCCTTTTAGACTCCATTCGTTCTAGCTCCTCTTGTTCATCCCTAAGTTTTATAGGTTGGTAAAAAACTGGAGGTGTGCATTACTGCCACCATCTGGTTGGAGTGTGGTTATCTCAAGTGTGTGTATGTATGGAGGCAATTTGTCTTTTTATTATTCAATCAAACTAAAAGTAATATCAATCAAAATGTGTGCTCAAAATGAATTTTTTTTAAATCAAAAAACAAATATAAAAAAATTAAACCAATATTTTATCAAAGTAGATATATGTGATCAAACTAATTCTCCTCAATATATGTATGTACAAAGACTAGAAAGATCTAATTCTTTTAATATTTTTTATAATAATTCTATCTTTGCTCTATAAGTTAATTTACAGTGTGCCTACTATGTTATATTGGCCCCCTCCGCCCCCCTTTTAGCTCCACCCCTGTCCTGGTCTCATAAGCATCCAGCCTCTCAGCCTCTATGCAGTGCGCACAGAGGCTGGATTACTATTGCAAACAAACACATTATCAGTAGGGTAAAAACTCACCTGTCTCACGACGGTCTAAACCCAGCTCACGTTCTCTATTAGTGGGTGAACTGACATTATTCTGAACTGTGTTCTGGAGAACGCAGGGAAAAGGCGCATCATCTTCTCGTGTTTCAACCCAGATATCTGCACAATAGTGCGACTCAAGCAGAACAAGTACCCCGTCCTTTTCCTGACTCAGGGAATTTCAAAGGGAAGAAAGTTCATTCTGAACCTAAAACAGATTGACACAAAGTCTTCATTTTAATTCTTCAAAGAGTTTGTTTTATTAGAGTTACCTTGTGGATTTAGTTAGTTAGCTTCTGCTGGTTCCTTTTTATATCACTTTTAGTGTTATAGTGCATTCCATCTGTCAGAATTCTTGTCTTCCAGGTCAGAAAACTTAACTGCAACGTCCAGTAAAATTGGTATTATGAATTGGAAAGTCGGTGCAGCAGGATGGTACACAACTTCTGCATTCATGATGACTGCTACATGGTTTCTTCATTATTCAATACCAATAACAATGAAAACGGATCACTTTTGATTTAATGGTTACCTTGCTTAAACTTATATTTAACAAATTGACTTGAGTTTCCATTTTACATTGTTCACCTGCCTTTAGAGCAACCAAGCAAAACACTCTGTGGTTCCAACCCTGATGGTATTTAAATCTGAGTTTATATTTAGTAACTGAGAACAAAAAGATCTTTTACTTCAGTCTCTTAGATTGAAATGTTAATCTTTTTTATAGATTATATTTTAGTCTTTTATTCCTTCTCTGCTGTTTGAGTTATGTTGGATTAGCTTTAGATACTCAGTACTTTAAACAGATCACTTGTACATCCTTTATTTTAAATAATTTTTTAATATAAACAAAATACATTTTAAAAATTGGAACCTAAACAAGATTTACTTTATTTTACAAAATCGGCAATGAAAACCCCATCAAAATCTGAACAAACTTCAGTTATTTCAAATTATTCCTTTCCTCTGTTTCTCTTTCTCTTCAGGGGTGGGGGAGGGAGGGAAGGGGGGGGGGGGGTTATGCTAGAACAGACAAGACAGTTTCATATCCTTAAATATGTTTCTGTTCTCTGTGTTACAGTGGGACAGAGTTACACTGACTGGGGAGTGACTTATCGCTCTTCTTGGGTCTGTGCTATAAAAGGATCAACGGTGGTAATGCACTGTGATTATGAACACCCACACAGTGTTGGTATGATAACCATTAGGGTTGAGGAAACATTTTGGTTTACTGAAAGTGATGACAACCCTGTGGGTGTGGACACACAGGCGCAGTACGCAGGCCGTGTGCAGTACAGCTGTACTGGGAAGAGCTGCAGTTTGACAATTAAAGACGTGAAAGAGAGCGACTCAGCTGTGTACAAGTTTAGGTTCATCACCAACAAACCAGATGGAAGATATACCGGCAAACCAGGAGTCCGGTTATATGTCACAGGTTGGCACGTCTAAATGTTAAAACCCTAATAGAACAGTTTTCATTGTGATGTTTATTAAAGTGGTTTTCTGTGTCCCCAACACAGGTTTAAAGGTTTCTGTCCAAACGAGCTACAGTCCAGCAGAGCTGGAGTGTTCCAGCATGTGTGATTTACCTGCCCGTTCTAAATATGTGTGGTACAAAAATGGAAAAAAAATCCCTGGAAGGACATCTAAGAAATATTATGGCTCTGTGGGCTCCTACGACAGCATGTCCTGCGCTGTTGAAGGACATGAAGATTCCCCCTCCCCTTCAACCTGTGAGTTGATTCCAACATTTTCCTCCAGCACAACTACATCTGCTGTCACTGTCTCTACAGAGATGTCAGAGTTTTCGTTCATTCATGCTTAAACTGCGTCAGGGTTAGTTTCAGCTGTATGACTTTCTTTATGTTTTACACCAAAGTCTAATTCATAGTCATAAACTAAAGCAGTAAAGATGGTCACTGACAGTGGATGGAAAATGTTTATCTTTCAGGTGTCCGGAATGAATACTGCTATAAAGTGACTTACAGTAGTGAAAGAATCTGTGCATTCGAAGGTTCATCCGTGACCATAAGTTCCTCCTATCCATCTTATGTCACATCAAAATTCTGGTTCAGTCCTGCCCGCAGCAAAGAATGGAGCCGTGCCTCACAACCAGAGGACCTCAAAAAAGACTCTCAGTATGCAGATCGTGTGCATGTCACTGACACACCAGGACTGTCCATCCTGACAATTAGTGATTTAAAAAAGACTGATTCAGCAGAGCATCGATTCACATTCCAAAGTAATAGCTTGAACTGGGGGACAGATTTACATGGAACAACTCTGACCGTCACAGGTACTGATGAACACTGACTGCTGAACATTTAAAGCCATCCTACGGTTTTATTAGCTGGTCATCGTGAGAGAATATGGTTTAAGTCTGATGTGGTTCTTTCTGTCATATTCCAGCTCTCCAAGTGCAGGTGATAAGAACTTCAGTCAGCCAGAACACAACATATGCAGAGCTGAAATGTCACAGCAGCTGCACTCCAGCTGCCAGTGATGGTTACATCTGGTTCAGGAATGGACAGAGAGTTGACCATGGAAAAGATACTTACAAAGGCTCAATTTATCCTGCAGACAATATCTCCTGTGCATTCTCCCACCATGAGGAACATAGAGCTCCAGAAGTGTGTGAGTTGACAATAAGGCAAAAAAAAAAAAAAAAAAAAAAAAACGACAGCAAAGAGTCTTTAGCCAAAATTCACACTCAGTATTTCCTGATATACTGTCTGATTTCTTCTGATTTTACCATTATGTCACACAAGGCATAAGCATGTTTAAGGTGTTGCCTTTAATACATCCACAGATGTCCCTCTATTTAACTCAGATAATTTAAATCAATCTATGAAATGCTTACAAAGCCATGACATATTCATTTGGGCTTTCCCAAATCATTTATGGACATAGTACTCTTAGTGTAACTTCTGAATTTGAGGAAAGTAATGAAGACTTCTCCACATCTCCCTGCATATACAAGCCATGGGCAATAATGAAACACAGTTTATTATTTCCATCTTCTCTAGATGCTCCAGTGTCTCCCTATGTGTCAGCTGAACCCTCTGGTGACATATCTGAGGGAAACCATGTAACTCTAAAGTGCAGCAGTAAAGCTAATCCACCCGCTAACAACACGTGGTACAAGAAGACTAAATCATCGACTCTTCAACCTCTCAGTGGGGACTCACATTTTTCCCTGAGATCCATCCAATCGTCTGACTCTGGGGAATACTGCTGTGTAGCCAGGAACCAGCTGGGGGAAAGCCAATCAAGATTCCTTAGTGTTGATGTGAAATGTAAGTACAGCTGGTTTGCCAGCAAAACATTTTAAGATTCTGCATCAGTTTGACCCAGAGACAAATCCTTTGCTCTCTGGATCATGAACTTCTGACATATTCAAGCTGTGCCTCTCCTTTCCAGGTGGTATTTTAAATACCTATTGTTTTTTGCAACATGTATGAAAACTAAGATTTGAATCTCCTTTCTCTATTTGATTAGTAGTTCTCGGACTCTGGCTGCTGGTTATAATCCATCTACAGTAAATGCAGGCCTCTGGAAGCATTGTCAGAAGTTTCTCCTTTTTCCTTAGATGCTCCGAAACGTGCAGAGATGTCACTGAGTCCCACAGATGTGGTGGAGGGTATTTCACTAAGTCTGACCTGCAGAGGTGATGGTAACCCAGCACCTTTTTACAGTTGGTACAGAAACAACCAAACGATGCTTCAAGGACAAGGAGGTGTGTATCAATTTCCTTCTGTCAGGTCTGAGGACAGCGGGACCTACCATTGCAAGGCTGAGAACAAATATGGACCGGTCAACTCCACATCTGTCCATATAAACGTGGAGTGTAAGTACAGAAATGAGTCTGAAGATTTGTCTTATCACTGTAAAAACTGTACAGAGGAACCCAACTTGTGATATAATGGTTAAATCCTAAAAGGTCTGAGTCACCCCAGACATCCAGCAGTCATTTAAAACTTGATCTTCTCAGACTTTTTATATGCATCCTTGTCGCAAAGATTTAGTACAACTATTATACAAAATTGCATTATATACATAATGAAGAATTCTGATCTAGAAAGTGATAAGACTAATTATAAATACATGTTTTTATAGTTGTGTTTAGATTTTAGCACAAATTAATCAACTCGTGGAACCTCCACTCTAATAAACCCTTTTATACCAGTCTGCTTAATATCAAGTTGTCTAAATATGATGTATGTTGGTGATCATTCTCCTCCAGATTCTCCAAGGCTTCCCTCTGTGTCTGTGGATCCTCCTGGTGAGGTAGCAGTGGGCAGTTCAGTGAACCTGAGGTGCAGCAGCGTTGCTAACCCAGCAGCTACTTATACCTGGTATAAAGAAGACATGACTTCACCAGCAGCAGATGGACACGTCTTTACCATTGTAGACATCAGACGTGAACATGCTGGAAATTATTACTGTCAAGCCAGAAATAGCAGGGGACACATTGACTCTATCCCACATCTGATTGTGGTTTCAAGTAAGTTACTGTAATTAACTGTAATGTCTATATTTACTGTAGCCAGAAATCCAACTTCCTGCACACAAATGCACACACAGACGGTCTTCAGCATGGCTTCTGATTGAGCTAAAATAATCTTTGATTCTTTAGATGAGCTTCCTGAAATTGTCAAACCATGCAGTGTTTTTAATGCTGACGCGCTCCAATCAAGAAGAAGCTTGTTTTAATGCCTGTGAAAAGTCAAGTCCGTCCGTCCGTCCGTCTTCTTCCGCTTATCCAGGGTCGGGTCGCAGGGGTAGCAGCTTCAGTAGGGAGGCCCAGACGTCTCTCTCCCCAGCCCTTGGGCCAGCTCCTCAGGAGGAATCCCAGGGCGTTCCCAGGCCAGCCGGGAGACATAGTCCCTCTAGCGTGTCCTGGGTCTTCCCCTGGGCCTCCTCCCTGGTGGGACGTGCCCGGAACACCTCACCAGGGAGGCGTCTAGGAGGCATCCTGACCAGATGCCCGAGCCACCTCAACTGGCTCCTCTCGACGTGGAGGAGCAGCGGCTCTACTCTGAGTACTCCCCGGATGACTGAGCTCCTCACCCTATCTCTAAGGGAGAGCCCAGACACACTACGGAGAAAACTCATTTCAGCCGCTTGTATCCAGGATCTTGTTCTTTCGGTTACGACCCAAAGCTCGTGACCATAGATGAGGGTAGGAACGTAGATCGACCGGTAAATCGATCTACGTTCCTCGGCAACCTCAACACCATCTCTGGTGCTGAGGTTGCCGAGGTTGTTAAAAAGCTCCTCGGTGGCAAGGCCCCGGGGGTGGATGAGATTCGCCCGGAGTACCTTAAGGCTCTGGATGTTGTGGGGCTGTGTTGGTTAACGCGGCTCTGCAACATTGCGTGGATATCGGGGGCAGTTCCCCTGGATTGGCAGACTGGGGTGGGTGGTACCCCTATTTAAAAAGGGGGACCGGAGAGTGTGTTCCAACTACAGGGGAATCACACTCTTAAGCCTCCCTGGTAAGGTCTATTCAGGGGTTCTGGAAAGGAGGGTCCGTCGGATAGTCGAATCTCGGATTCAGGAAGAGCAGTGTGGTTTTCGTCCTGGCCGTGGACCACTGGACCAGCTCTATACCCTCAGCAGGATTCTGGAGGGGCATGGGAGTTTGCCCAACCAGTCTACATGTGCTTTGTGGATCTGGAGAAAGCATTCGACCGTGTCCCCTGAGGGATCCTGTGGGGGGTACTCCGGGAGTATGGAGTACCGGGCCCTTTAATAAGGGCTGTAGGTCTCTGTACGACCGGTGTCAGAGTCTGGTCCACATTGCCGGCAGTAAGTCGGACTCATTTCCGGTGAGAGTTGGACTCCGCCAAGGTTGCCCTTTGTCACTGATTCTGTTCATAACTTTTATGGACAGAACTTTTTGGTTGCAGCCAAGGTGTTGAGGGGATCCGTTTTGGTGGCCTTAGGATTGCGTCTCTGCTATTCGCGGATGACGTGGTCCTATTGGCTTCATCAGGGCGTGATCTACAGCTCTCACTGGAGTGGTTCGAGCCGAGTGCGAAGCGGCGGGGATGAAAATCAGTGCCTCCAAATCCGAGACCATGGTCTTGAACCGGAAAAGGGTAGAGTGCCTCCTCCGGGTTGGGGAGGATGTGCTGCCCCTAGTGGAGGAGTTCAAGTATCTTGGGGTCTTGTCCACGAATGAGGGGAGGATGGAGCTAAAAAAAATCTTAAAGTGAATGATCTTCCTCTGCTAGTTTAGAATTCAGGAAGCTTTTAAGAAGATTCATAATTAATCCAGGAGTAGATATTTATTTTAACAAGGCTTAAATCTCAAATCTTGTAAACTAAAGAAGCAACTCCAGCTAAAGGTAGGAGTTATATGGTGCTTTTGAACGGCCTTTTCCTTTGAAACGTATATGAAAATAATAGGTACTCCATGTGTTCTTTAAAATATTAATTTTTTGAAGATTGCTCATTTGCATCTAAACCGATGCAGACCAAATTCTCATTTTGTCAAGCTGGCAAACAACTTTGCAGAGAGAAAAAGTAATAGAGACATTCATATCCATAGATATATGTACATTTATATTTGTAAAATACAGAGACTTTAATCTTCACTTTGAAATTGTATCTTTTCATTCTCAAATATGGATGAAAAAAAATCTAAAAGCAGTCTGACCTGAGCTTTTACCAAACAGGAATTTAACATTGCCCATTTATACCTCCGGGTCCACCATGCTCTGCAGTCTGGGGTGTGCTGTCTCAGTGACCTGTGGTAGGATTAAGGCAGAGGGGGGAGAGGCTAAATTAAGAATATGAAGAAATGGTCAAAATAAACTGCTTTAAGAAAGACTTTTAGGTTGGTTACATTCTGTTGTCTCTGCCCATCGTGTCTATATTGTCCAGTATCTTATCAGCTGGTACCCTCCCTGTGTGTGAATTTGCCTTTCTGTTCCTTGCTGGCAGACCCTCACTGTTAGTTGACAGCAGTTGGTTTCTGTGCTACTTGCCTTAACAGGGAAGTCAAAGAACCATTTCATTTATTTGTTCTGTGGCTTCCTACAACAACTTTGTTAATTGTGTTTTATTGGTGAAACTAACATTTTTTTTACCTGCCTGCCTGGCTCTATGCTGTTGACCAGTGTCTGAATCTTATACATCCACATTTTTCTGTTTCTGTGATTATTTCAGGGATTCATTAAATGTTTCTTTCATTTTATTCCTTGATTCCAGGTTCAGCTACAGCTGCTGTTGTTGGATCCATCACTTTTCTACTCCTGATTGCTTTATTTTTGTCTGCCTTCATCATTTTTAGGTGAGCAGTTCAACTTGGCTTCTTTACAGCTGTTTTCTGATTCTCTGTGATTCTTTTTTTACCTATTCATTTCCTGATTTTTATATTTACAGAAGAAAGATGGCTTCAAGGCGAACTTCCGAGACCAAAGAAAGACCAGGAGACGGGACGAAGAGCTCGGGTGTTAGTCTTCCTCAAACACTTAAACATTGCTTTCCTCAGTTAGTCTGTCAGTTTGTGGGAGGCTCTGGTTCTGCAGGAGGATTGGAGTTAATATCAGTTCTTGGAATGTCTTTATAATATCAACATTATTTTGTTCTCATGAGTGCAGTATTTACTCTTCAGCAGAATTCAGGTGGTCAGCTGGAGACTCCGTCAACTGCAGCAGTCGGAAATTCAACAGATCAAGATGACATCCACTATGCTAGTGTACAATTCTCTAAAAAACAAGAGGACCCGGTCTACTCCAACTTTATGCCAGCCAAACCCAAAACGCATCAAAATGAGGAGGACGTAGAGGTGGAGTATTCAATGGTCATGATAAAGAACACTCCTTGGTGAGTTCACAGTGTCGTTTCCTTTAAAGCAATGTGTTATTATACTTAGTCAAGTCATAGTAAGTTAAGGTTTTGAGCTTTAATGATAACATCTTATCCTTACAAGGTGTGTGTTTGTCCCTTCACAGTCTGAGACGTCCTGGTGGTTCTGAGGATTCATGTGCACTGTACAGCACAGTCAACAAATTATAAACGACAGTCCATCCGTGACTGACCTGTTCAATATTTCCTCCACTCGTAGATGTTTCCTATTCAGTTGATCAGAAAGCAAATGTGAAAGTAGATTATCCCACGACACACGAGGTAAGACGGTTGCATCTACACTGTTCTAGTTTACTTACTCTCACCAGAGACTCTGGTTCACTTCGCCAGTACCAGGACAGGGCCCATTGAACAGATTTTGCTGAATAATCTGTGGCATAACCTTTACAAGGCATCAGAATATTCCTCAGAGATTCTGATCCATGATGACATCACACGGTTCCTGCAGATTGGTTGGTTGTGCATCCATGATGTAAATCTCTTGTTCTACCAGAGCTGGTGAGTGTGGAGACCATCATGGCAAAACTATTGTCATGTCTGACAAACCAGTTTGATTTGATGAGTGAACTGGTGCATCATTGTACTGGAAGTGCCCATTACAACATGGGTACACAGTGGTCATAGAGGGATGGACATGGTCAATAGCAATACTCAGGTTGTCTGTGAAAGCAGTGCTAAGAGGCCCAAATGTGTCGAGAGGCTAACAGCTACTCCATTTCATCAGCAGCCTCAGCTGTTGATGTCAGGCAGGATAGATCCACGCTTTCATGTTGTTTACACCGAACTCTGAACCTACCATCTGAATGTTGCCACTGGAATTGGACATCTTTGAACCAGGCAGCCTTTTTCCAATTTGTTGAATTTTTGTTTTAATTTGGTGATTGTGTACTGTTGAATTAAATCCCTAGCCTTAGTTTCCCATTTTTAGCTGGGGTAGAACCCAGTGCGATCTTGTACCACGTGCAGAAATCCTACTCTGCATACTTTGGTTGTAACAGGTTGTCAGCTACTATTGCCATCTATCGTCTTGAACCAGCCCGCCTTATCTCCTGTGTTCTCAGAAATCAACAATGCATTTTCATTCACCCAAAAACTGCTCGCTTGATCGCCTTTTAAGTTCACCAAGCTGCTGCTGTGTGATTGGCTAAGTTACTATTTGTGTTGAGAAAAACATCTACAGGTGTATCTAATACAGAGGCCAGGGAATGAGACATGTTACAAACTGCACTGATTTCTTTTTGTACAGTTTTATCTTTGTAGCTGTTTATGTGCAATGACTTGATTGTTTTGTTAAGCTGTTTAATAAATTCTTTGATTTTCTTTTTTTTTATCAAATAGTTATTGTGACTTGGTCTTTCATTTAGCATGACATTTAGCTGCTCATTCAGTTCTTGACGTTCCAACAAAACCTCAGTGAAACTGGCTATAAATTACACAGACAGTTATACAGTTACACAGACAACAAGATAAATAATATATATCTTATATATAATTATAAATATCAGCTATTTCCAGTCTGACAACTGGAAATAGCTTCCAATTGACTCTGAAGAGCTGCAGCCCTATCTCTGGTTAAACCCAGATTATTCACACCCCTGTCAGATTTAGATTTAAGATGTTCGTTCATTTTTTACTAACACATCTCTTGTGGCTGGAGGCAAGATTACAACTTTACAGTAGAGTGAAATTTATCTATTTTCTTTTCAAAATTATTGCATTGTTTTATCTTCTAAGAGATGCCTGTCTCGTGTCCTACTAGAACCAAACTTTTTGGTTGAAATCAATCTGACAGGGGGGATCTGTGAATGGTTCCTACTACTTTTTTGTTACTTGTTTCAATAGCCTTCAAACAAGAGCCAGATCTGTCAGCTTCTTTAAAGAAACTGAACGCAGTGAAATGAAACAAATGGCTTCTTAGAGGCCTCTAAGGATATCCGTTAAATATGGATTTGAAAAGGCTATTATAATAAATAAAATATTAAGTAAAATGTATTTATGTTCACTTGTGTGATAAAAAGCAACACTGGATTCACTACACAGAAAACTGGGAAGTTTTATCTATAAAGACTGTTTGGTTCAAAAGGTTGTTCTTCATGGCAGCTGATGGCATCTCTCTCTCTCTCTCTCTCTCTCTCTCTCTCTCTCTCTGTCTCAACCTCAACACGAGATATGCTTTTTTGGAACCAATCAAGCATGCTACAAGGGCAGTGAACAAAAAGGCCACTTTGAATTTCTAATAACACAAAGTAGACTTTCCAATTTGATAACAGCCTGCCTTTTGGGGACTTGTCATGTATTTAGTAGTGGGTGGGGTAATACGCACACACTAATTAGTTTTTCTTACATTTTTGGAACCATTAGCACAGTTTCAGGTTTAAAATGCTTCAACAGCCACCATAGTTCACTGCACAATTAAATTTACACTTTTGAATAGATAAAAACATATTGAGTGAACAACTCAAGGTATATTAAATTCTAGTATTAAGCCACTCAAGGTAGCAGCATGTCAGGACAGAATTGTTACATTTACCAGACTAGGGCACCTGTAGGAGTTGGTTTCAACAGCAAAACCTGCTAGGGTTTTCACAGATTCCACAACCAGCATAAAAAGTGCAGGTTTTATGTGTTCTTCAATCATCTTCATTAAGGTTTCTTTTGCTTGAACGTATCAAAAGTCTTCCAAGTTCTCTCATCTTTTGACAAATGTACTCATGTCTTGAAGCATCATATCCAAGTCTGTTATAAAGATGCTGTTCATATTCTATGGTGAGTTCATCAGACTTCACTGTCTAATAAATTCTACTAGTATAAACTTTATTATGAATCATGATGTTCAACAATTTCCAGAACTGTGTCTTCACTCCTGGGGGAGGGGGAACAGCAAAAGTGTTCAAGACCCCAGTTCAAGAGTCTGAACTGGGGTTTCTTGTCAACACTTGGCTTGAATTTACAGATTGTCATGTGCCTCCAGAGGAGTTTTTTGTGAACAATCCTTGACGACAGGTACACTGATGATAATTTTATATTTCAGATGTTATGCTTGGTTGCTTACGTGGAACAAGTGTTCCAGTCCCACTATTTAGTATCCCATCATTTTGTGTAAAGTCAGACTACAGCTGCTATAGTCCCCACAATGACATCACAACAGACTAGTGTGCCTTACTAGGACTACAGAATGAAATCTGCTCAGTTTGAGGATTTTTTTTTACATTTTCTACCATAACCAGTGTTGTGTGTATGCGGCAAAGGGCAGTGCATATGCTGCTGCTGCAGCCTTTGGTGGGAGAGAGAAGGCTTGAGAGAGGCAGCATTTGGCGTGTGTTTCCAACAACAAATCAAGTGTTCAGGTAAACTCTTCGTTTTTCCGTTTATTAAAAAAGATAACAAAAAATAAAAATTTACTAAATATTCCACAGCTTGAGCATTCTTGACAAACATGCTCAATAAACTTTCCACTTCCTCACTTATCTTAACACGGTCAGAAAAACCATGTGCTCCTCTATGCAGCTCTCTCCCCGTGCCCAATCATCGACCTCTATTATTGCTGCAAGCTCTTGCAGCAAGCTCTTATTGCTCTTCAACATAAATAAGATACTATGACTGTACCAAAAATCACATTGCAAACTTTGATCGAACTATAATTATTCAGCATATCAGTACCTTTTCAACGCAATTAGTTTATGAATCTATGTATTTTTTGTGTTCTTAGCTGAATAGACCAAGATTAATGGTATTTCTTTAATATCAGAAGAGGCATTTGTTGGATCGTTAAAACACAAGTTCATGTTTCAAATTGCAAAACATGTATTCAAGATTGAGAAACATACCAATCTCAATGTTTTCTCTGTTTAACTACAAATAAAAAATATGTTGCTCGTTTATTCTACCATGCTCTTTTTTTTTCCTAGAATGGTAACACGGCCGACTAATCGAATAGGAATGGGATGTTACTTAAGCTCATAAGTGACTTAAAGCAGGTGAGCGAATACTTTTGGCAATATAGTGTAGTTATATATAGTTTAGTTAAGTAGAAGTGCTCCGGTAGGATATTCTGAACTAGCATAAATTCCCAGAGCAGCAGAACTGTGAATAAAAAAAAAAAAAAAAAAAACGCCCAACCGCTCCACGGTAACCACGGTAACTTTAAGTGTCCGTCCCAAACCACTGATCTCTATTATACACTGGATTGCTAACAGCCCACTGTTAGAACCAGTCGCTTTAAAGCCACCAGCTGCCATATTGGTACTCCCTATTTTCCTCCAGTAACTAGGGAATATGTGCACTACAGCATCGAATAATGAGGATTTTCTCATGTTCAGGGAGGGCTTAAGACTAGTGTTGCACCGATACCGATACCAGTATGGGACCAGGCCCCAATCCAGCACTAAAATGGTAGTATCGGTATCGGTATCGGCGAGTACCAACAAACAGGGCACCGATACCATTTTGATGTCTGTATGTCACTTGAACGCAGCCTTCTCTCTCCCGACTAGTATTATACATGTTATATAAGTCCATGAAAGTTGCACTATTTTGCCATTTGAGAGCCAAAACTCAGGGTTTAAAAGAGATTATTCAATTATTAATGTAATTTTACTGTCTTACTGTTGCACTATTATACAAAGGCCACTATTTTGGCCTTTGAGAGCCAAAAGTTTATTCAACTATTGTCACCCATTCCAGGCAATAAAAAGTTCTACTACCCTAAGTAGTATGCAGTTCTTCATATACACACACACACACACACATCAATTTCAAACAGATGGTATCGGTATCGGCCAATACTGCACAGCCAGGTATCGGGTATCAGTATCGGGGCCAAAAAATGGCATCGGCACAACACTACTTAAGACTTTTAATATGTCAAATGCCATATACTTTTATGTTATGTACTAAAACTATCAAGTACTGAGAAAGTCATGTGCTTAAATATTTTGCATGTTATTTATTTATATAAATATATATAAACAACATTTATAAATATATAAATAACAATATACAAAAACATATATATATATATATATATACACACACACACACATATATATATATATATATATATATATATATATATATATATATATATATATATATATATATATATATATATATGGCAGAGCCAGGACATTAGCCAATCAGAAAGAGAGTAGGGCGGGTCTTTGCATAACGGAGATCTACCAGTCTGAGGTTTATCGGCGTTTCATCGTTTTAACTTTAAAAGAAAATCTCAAACTGACCACAGATGGTATGAATCAAAGTAGCGGTGGTCAGATGTTTTCTTTGGATTTATGTGAACCAGTAGGTCAGAAAGTTCAGCGGATAGAACAGCTGACAATGACTTCCCTCGGTAAGCGTGTCAATCTGCTCCTACAGTTAATTAATGAGTTATTTCCACATGTGGCCATGTCACCTGTCAGTGTTTATTCCCTCGCTTCCAGTTATTTAGCTGATAAACGCGGCGACTAACCAGGGATCTCCTCATGAATCACTGGTATATTTTATTTAAAACTGAGAGAGTTGATGCTAATTTACCATGACACACTTTTCTTTCTTTTTTCCTTTTTTTTTTTTTTTTTTTTTTTTTTGAAGAACGGTCGGAAGTGAAACGATGTCCCGGTTTGACTGGGTCTGATCCGTGAAAAGTAAAAAAAAAAAAAAAAAAAAAATCATAAATATTATTCCACCTGCGCTTTTGTTTAACAGAGAAGGCAGAGCTGCAGTCAGAGATGCTGTGAGTCAATATGCAGCAGCTCCACCTCATGATCAGCTGAACCAGGACACTCATTCAATAAAAAGACGAGGATTTTGATGCATACGGAATATTAAGGAAACTACGTCAATAAACTAGGAAAAATAAAGTGCAGCTACAACATGGACTGGAGAACGGGTTCTAACTGTGTGAGACTGGAGAAAGATGTCAATTCAGTACGAGAACGTCAATACAGAGAGCAAGATCAGGGGAAAGACAGTTTGAAGCAAAGTTTTAACTCTCTGTCACTGCAGAGCAGCACCGTCTCCAACACACGGCATGTAGGCTTAATACAGAGAGAACTCTAATCCTTTAAAACAGTCCTCGCTTTACACCAGCTGATGGCGATAACGCTCAAATTGTGTGGCAGCAGTCCCCAGCAGAGGAAGAACAGGCAGCAGCGTGGTAAAGATGGGGACTGCTGGGGGATCAGCTGTAATGACAGGCACCGCCTCCTGGAACAGTCTCCGCCAATCAGCGTCAAGTATCACCCGTTGCGTTCCTGGTTCCTCCCACTGAGAGCCAACACTAGCACGAGCTTAGAAAGACGTCTGCGTTCATAAACGCGTGCCCTAACTTCTGGATTTGGAAGGTTTACATCGTTCAGCAGGTGGTTTACAGGCGTTGTTGGTGTTGACCAAATTTACCCGCTGAAGAAAGTCGGCAGAGTATCTGGAACAAAATGGTAAGAGGACATTTCCGAGCTAAGCAAATAGCATTAGCTAACAGCAACTATTCTCATTGTGATCGTAGTTGTAACAATTGGAATATATCTAATTTACTAAATAGTGTTGGAACGTTTGCTAAGTAAGTTTCCTTGTTTTTTTAAAACACAGGAAGCTGTTGTGTTTAGTTGCTTTTTAGAGCAGTTTCTTTGCTTTTGGTGTAGCAGTCTTCGACTTCACTTAAATAATCTATAATAATCATAATGTGATATTATGCACATTGTTCTTGTTGTTGTTATGTTATAAGAATTATATATGAAGTCTCTTTTTCAGATTTATTGGAACCAGCTTTACTTATTTTCTGCAACAAAATGTGAACGTTGTTTAGCTCAGACAACAATTGTTTGCTTAGCTTCAACATTTTAAAAGCTGAAACCTCCATAGTTGCATTACTGCAGGATTGACTGTTTTTCTCTTTGTTTTGTGTGTTCCCATGCAGCCTCATCGAAAGAAGAAATCCTTCATCGAAAAGAAGAAAGCTGTGACCTTCCACCTCGTCCACAGAAGTCAGCGGGACCCTCTGGCTGCAGATGAGAAGGCTCCTCAGCATGTCCTCCTGCCCGCTGCAAAGGTATGCATTCACAGCCTGGTGTCCCGTACATGTGTTCACAGAGGTACATGTGTTCACACCCGTACATGTGTTCACAGAGGTACATGTGTTCACACCCGTACATGTGTTCACAGCCGTACATGTGTTCACACCCGTACATGAACTACACACAGCATAAGCGCTTCCACACTACAGTCATAGGACATAGGACAGGGCTGGGCATCGATTTAAATTTCAAAAATCTGTTTGATTCAAATTCTCAAGATTTAGAATCGATTCTTTTAGATCCGATCTGAAATTGGGTTGATGGTATTAAAGCCATTTTTTTAGCTGTTACCTGAATTACACAAATGTGTAGTTATGCAACATATTGATCCTACTATCATATTCACATTAAACAGCAAATCAATAACTAGTGGTAGTTAATGACGGCTGTAAGGACCAAACTCTCTCCCTGAATGTTGAGACAAACATGCTGAGGGATAGAAAACCCAAACAGATCCAGGGTAGAAAACAGAGGACGTCTGAGATATCTACAGCTGCTATTTGGAGACTAACCTGGTGCATTTATTAAAAATTTCAGAGTAGAGTTTAGGTTCATTGGAAAATGCATTCTTTAAAAATCGATCCTTGGTTATATGAATCGATCTTTAGGGATTAATGAGTCAAATTCAGAATGTTGCTTCGTTAGCAACCAGAGCGGGTTTGTTTACATATTAATTAATATTAAGGATACATAACCGGATACATAAACACTAGAAGTGCGCATGCGCAGCCAGCAGGTGGAAACTAACAAGGAACCTGCACTAACAGGGGGATTATGTGAGTGTCAGAATGATTGGCATGGGGGTGATGCACCCGCAACTTGAAGGGTGAGAGCAGAGCCAAAGCTCTGACCAATCCCCTCCATTCAGACTGAACAGCAGGGATTGGTCCGAGTTTTTACAGACCTGCAGCTCCTACGGAGGTTGATATTCTTTATTTATTTATTTATTTATTTAACCTCCCTTTTCTGTATATATCATATATTGACTACTTTCAGGAAGGAAGGGCCATTTTACCCAGTATAACAATGTATCAACAGGATTACCAACTATAGCTTTGAGTACTGCAAACTCATTAAACCCCAAATTGAAGCTTCAAACTGACTTAAGGCTAAAAGGTATTACTGTTTAGACAGATTATCTTTTGCATTTGTATCTAATTAAATATTTCCAGTCTTTTCAGTGATAATTATTGTCTTTATTGCCTACCTGCACATAAACTTTCTTTCACATGACATAAAAAGAGCTTTGCAGCAGAATTTCCTGCAACTTGTACTTTCTGAATGAAAATATTTGTTATCACCATAAAAAACAGACTTAAAATTAGGTTAATGTGTTTGATCTACCTCTCCAAATTGGCTAAAGACAACTTTCTTCACCACCAGGACTCAGAGGAAGACGTTCGGTCTTTTCACAAAAAATACATATAACATTAGTATTGTTATTGTTTCTGTATCTGAAGCGTACCAGTTAGCCCGTCACATCCAGAGTCCAGAAATGTCACTGGTGAAGTAACAGCTATGTAACAACTGGGTTTCCTGTGTGTCCCAGGTGGATGCAGAGAAGAGGCTTGAAGAGCAGAGAAAATTTGGTGTTTTCTTCGACGATAATTACGACTACCTGCAGCACCTGAAGGAGGCGTCAGGCCCCTCGGAGCTGGTGGCGACCGCACCCTCGTTCTTTGACGGAGGATCCTCTGATTTCAGAGACGAAGAAGAGGAAAACCAGGTGGAAACCGTGAGCGAGCACACTCCCGTGAGTTTGTTTAATTTTTTTCTTTCTTACATCTGAAGTTATTTTCTCTAAAGATACACTGATCACAGATTTTGTGACTGATTTCCAACCTTCAGCTTTTCTAAATCTTTGAACTGGAGGCAGCGATTTTAGTTTAAGCACAAGGCTATAAGAATACGAGCTTTGAAGATGTTCTTTTTCCACCCTTCCAGCTGGGATGGACCAGTGATCATTTATATTATGAGAGGTGACGTCACATGGTGTGAGTGAGAGTAGTCGCTGGAAAATAAAGATTTACTGTTTTAAAACAAAGACAGGTTATTTGTGAGTTTACGTTTTAAGCTGTTTAGTGTGTTATGTAAGCGATTAGCATCTCCATTTATGTTCCCTAGAGAACATATAGATCCTTACCTTAACTAAGATTTCCAAAAAACATTTCCAGATCCAGAATGTGTATACCAGAGGTTGAAAGCTCAAAGGGATGAAACATAGAAACTTTTCCATTCAGCCGTTCTGTCTGTTGGGATCCTTGTTCTCTCTCAGCCTGAAGATTCACACCCATATTGTATCATAAAGTGAAAGATAGTTTTAAACAACAAATCACTGATCCCAAAGTAAATGTGGCAGCATAAGTGGATTTATTCTATGAAGTCACAGGTTGAAGTAGTGAACAATCGTTCTATTAGGTTAAAAGGTTGGTTGAACATGCTACTTGATTCTGTAAGTTTATTAGCAAGTGTGAGATTAAAGTCCTTCAGTACCTCAGAAATGCTGCTGTTGTTTCTCCATGGATGTTCCACGTGTTGGGTTGGCTGTTGCTGCTGTTGGTAAAGTTATGTGATCTCACTTAAAGAAACATTAATTTAAGCTGTGATCTCTGATTGGTGTGACCACCAGGAAGCTACAATCCACCTGCCGTCTTCAGTGTTTGCCTCAGAGTTTGAAGAAGATGTTGGACTTCTGAACAAAGCTGCTCCTGTTTCAGGTAATTCAGTTTTAAATGATTAATCCACCAGCAGACTTTAGATTGTATCAGAAATAATTTGTTTAACATAGAGAAACTGCACAATGCTGTAAGACACTGTTTAACAAGCACATTGTCTTTATTATTTCTGTGTTTGTGTTTTATGATCATTTGGATGCCTTGTTTTCTTACATAGATGCAATGAGCCTAATCCATTCATGTTTCTATTCTTCACTGTATGGTTTGTATTCTTTCAGGACCCCGACTGGACATGGATCCTGATATTGTAGCTGCTTTAGATGAAGACTTTGACTATGACGACCCCGACAACATGCTGGAGGATGATTTCATCCTCAAAGCCAACTGTGCAGCTGGAGCTTTGGAGACAGAGTAAGACGGGAAATAGAAAAGCTAGAGCTGCTCCCATGATTAGAGGGGTGCTTCAGGTCTGGATTGGTGACAACGTGCAGAATAAAGACATCTGATTGTTATTCTTTAAGCTGAGATAAAACAATATACATTTTAGTGAAGATCATATTTGAAGTTGTGATTATCTCTATGGTTTTTCTTTTCAAGTTTGTAGCATTTCAATAAAAGTCCTAAACAGAGAGAAGCAGAGTTGTTGCTCAGTCCTGAAAAGTCTAAAAAACGCTGAATTAGCTTTCATCAGTTTTCATCAGTTCCCAGGTCTGGTTATGTATAGGTGTATCTCGGTAAATTAGAACATTTATTGAAAAGTTCTTTTCTTTTAGTAACTTTATCACTAAGTGAAGTGCTTAAATTTATTACTCACAGTCTGATGGTTTTAAGCCTTATTTTGTTAATTCTGATGGTTTTCTGCTTACAGCTGATAAAAACATCACATTTAAGATAAGAATATTACTTTACACCAAAAAAACAACAACTTTAACACAGAAATGTGGACTTAATTAAAACTACCCGATTAAAGGTTGTCAGACCTTTTTCTGTTCTGTTTTCTGAAGGAAGATAAGTGTGATAACCCTTAATAAACAGTGTTTTACACTGATTTATATTTGATTCATATTCTTTATCCTTTATTCACCATGTCACAACTTGCCAATTTACCCATCAGTGCTTTAGTTTGTGACATCAGTAAAAAAAAAAGTCTTACTTCCCAACATTTTTGCATTCTAGACAACTTTACCTTCAGGTGAGGATCTGCGGCTCTTAATAAACACCTGAATAAGCAGAATGAAGGCACCAGTAATCACTGTGGTCTGAAGAGTCGGCAGATAGTGTGGGCTATTGCAGTCATTATGTACAACTCTACAAGGAAAAGATTTGAGTTCTCTGAGTTCTTTTAGCAGCAGTTGGAGGTTAATATTTTATACTTAATTATTTAGTTTATTTCCTGGACATTTTATAATATTCTGGACATTTGAGTCTGGAAAAGTTTGGGGTTTTGAAATTCAAAACATGTGGGAACACTGGACAAATCATTTATTTATTTATTTATTTACCCTTTTGTAATGGGAGTTTTTCCTCAAATAAATGTAATTGTATTTTCTCTTTTCTAATTTCCTGTTGGTATGATTTCAACAGAGGACACTTGGATGACGACGATGACGAGTGGGAGGACACGGACGAGGAAGGCGACTTTGACTCGGAGGGGGGGTTTTCAGGCGACGAGCACATGGAGGGGGACGGTCACGGCCGAGAGTTTCTGTTCATGGACGAGGAGACAAAGAGTCGCTTCACAGAGTACTCGCTGACTTCCTCTGTGATGAGGAGGAACGAGCAGCTGAGCCTGCTGGACGACCGCTTTGAAAAGGTCAGATTTTGCTCCCTTTAACAAACCCGCAGACACCCTGAGCTCAGCAGGTTATGATCTTTACTTTTGTCTTGAATACAGAAGGTTAGGGCTTCCTGTCATATAATTTGCAACACCCTACTACAAATAAGCTCATTTTAGGACACAAAATGAAAGTGTGGTCTGGCCACATTATAAAGGTACCTCTTCCTAATGGCAGGTTGGAGCGTCTTTTGCCATCTGAACTGCCTTGGTTCTCTGTGCCATCAGTTCAACAAGATGTCAAAAACTGTTCAGAGATTTTGATCAGAACTGACAACACGGCGTCGCACTGTTCTTGTAGATTTGTTGGCTGTGCATCCATGATGGAAATCTCCCCAGATCATGATTTTCTTAAATACCAGCTTTCCTGGCACCAAGAACCATTCTCCATCATTTAAAATCACTTCAATCCATGCTGGCTTTGAGTTCAGAAGGGCTGTGATCTGCTTCTGGGGGTCTAAATGCATTGAGTGTTCAATTCCTGGCACTAAGACTCATTGGTTTGTGAAAGTAGCATTTAATAACGGTTTAATGTGATGTTTTTCATCTGCCGTTGTCACTGTTTCCTCTACTTGCTACCAGAAGGGGGAGTGCTAACATGTTGTTGTGGCAACAACACATGCAGGTGTTTCTCTGTAAAAAGTTGTCGTTGGCCAATGGAAGACATGAGAATGACTTTTAACGTGGTTAAAGGAGCTACATTAATACTGACACCTTGCTCTCAAATCGGTTCAACAGTTTGCCAATCACAACAATCTATTCAATTCAATTTTATTTATATAGTGCCAATTCATGAAACATGTCATCTCAAGGCACTTTACAAAGTCATGTTCAATCATATTATACAGATTGGGTCAGATTATACAGATTGGTCAAAAATGTCCTATATAAGGGAACCAGTTGATTGCATCAAAGTCCCGACAAGCAGCATTCACTCCTGGGGAAGCGTAGAGCCACAGGAAGAGTCATCTGCATTGTCCATGGCTTTGCTGCAATCCCTCATACTGAGCAAGCATGAAGCGACAGTGGGAAGAAAATCTCCGGCAGAACCGGGCTCAGTATGAACGGTCATCTGCCTCGACCGACTGGGGGTTACAGAAGACAGAACAGAGACACAACAAGAGAGACAAAAAAGCACAGAAGCACACATTGATCCAGTAATCTGTTCTACATTAGATGGTAGTAGCAGGTGATCCGTCTTCTCTGGATGATGTCACAGTTAACAGAACGTCAGACCAAGTGTACCTACTATGAAGAAAAAGAGAGAGAACAAAAAGTTAAAGCAGAAATGACAGCACATAATGCATAATTGAAGAACAGTAGAACTCTGTAGAGTGAGAAAATTAGATCCTGATATACTCCAGTAACCTAAGCCTATAGCAGTAAAACTATAAAGGTAGCTCAGAGTAACATGAGCCACTCTAGTTATAATCTAATATGTCGTTTTTAAACAGTGTGAAACCCTTTTGAATTTTCACTAACACAGGATAGGTATATGATGTTGTACTTTGTTCCATTTCTGGTCCGCTTCTCTTACTGGCCTCCATGTCAGCAGGCTGCTGCTCTTTTGCCAAAAAAACAAAATCAATTCTGCGCTCTGTTTTGGGAACCCTGGGAACTCTCATGACTGGCTGAGGAACCAGGCAGTAAACATGGGCTACACTCTAAACTTAAGTAGTTCCGGACCATACCTCTAGGTTTGAAAAGAGAAAAACGTGACTAAGATAGTATTGATGGAGAGGACCGATTGTTTATAGGGAATGTTACTTCCATCCCAGGTGAGAAATGAGAATGATTTAAGTTGATTTTATGGTAAATGTCTTACTTATTGCTCCTTTTTAAATAACTGTTGTGCTTTGTTTTTATGTTTCAAGGACCAAGTAGCTGGATAAGAATTTTGATCTAGCTGGTGGTTGATGCTGATCACTTAAAGTTAGTAGTTCATCTGTCAGATTTTGATCTCATCGCTTTTCAAAGAAGTTTGGAGATGTTTTAATCTATGGAGCATTACTTGTAGATTAGCTGGCGAGTACTGTTCTGTGTGGGTAGGTTTGCGGTACGTGTCAGTTTCTAACTGTCCTCTTGCATTTGGTTTTTTTTTTTTTTTTTTTTGTTTGTTTTTTGGGCTTGTTTCTGAAAGTTAGTTGCTTATTTGGGCTCTAAAATAAGTTGCGATAAACGTGTTCTAAAGAGGCCCGCTTGCGCTGCCGTACTATAGAGATTTTGAGTAATACACACTCTTACCTATAGACAAAATATACCACACATCTCATTAAGTTCTGGAGCGCATCCTGCATCACCGCCATATTGGATGGGTCTTTTCTACTCTAGGCGGACATAGGAGCCACCGGGAGTAAAGGCAGAGGGAGCAATGTTGGCCGTATTTTCTGCATTTTACGGCTGCAATAACCAGTGATAACTACTGAAAGTAGACATGGATATAAACAGCACGCAAAAAAATATGAAGAAATTGTTGTTGGTGTGTACAGAAAGCTCAGGATTAGATGTGTGTGAAAGAGTAAAAAAAGAACAATAAAACTTGCATCTTCATTAAAATATAAAATGTATTAATTTATACATTTAATACGTAATACCATGTCT
This sequence comes from Fundulus heteroclitus, assembly GCF_011125445.2. Lineage (NCBI taxonomy): Eukaryota > Metazoa > Chordata > Actinopteri > Cyprinodontiformes > Fundulidae > Fundulus > Fundulus heteroclitus. Next base: position 4,127,231 of record NC_046365.1, read on the forward strand.
ATCTTTGTTTAAGAGCCAAAAGAAGTATTTTGGCATGAAAGCGGGTATTTATTTACACATTGTGTGTAGGAGTGATGCATCTATGCATACTACTTCTGTGTGGTAGGTTGCCTGTTGCGCTTCTTTTTTTTTTATTTTCATGGAGCTGGTTGCTTGTTTGACTCAATATCTGGCAACGCTGCCCTCCCTGCTTGTAAAACGTGTTTCCTGGACTCAGAACCAAAACATTCATCGAACATTAAACACATACTTGGATATTGATTGTAAATCCTAATTAGTTTGTGGATATTTTCTTGCAAATGGAGAAATACTAATATGCTTGTGTCATAGTCAACATTTTCTTTTACAAAACCGAGTTTTTGAACCATTGAGGTACATTATCTAAATTGTGAAGGAAATGCCATTATGCACTTTTTGTTAATTGAGTATAGATCTCTGGCTAGGTGCATTTTTCTTTATTTTCAGCAATTTGAAACATAAAAGTAATTTCATTGTTCAAATGAAGCAATTAATGAATTAGTAAAAGGCAACATTGTACATTTTGTTTATTCAACTAAGATAGGCATGGTCTGTTTCCTTGTTTGTTACCTTGGTTTTTTTATTATTCCTTTTACTTTAACTGGCTTTTACTACAGCTAAAAACACAATCAGTGTATTGCCAGAAGACTTAACGAAGACAATAAGGATGTGAGTGGCCCGGAAGCGGGAGTCATTTTGAATGGGAGTGGACTTTATTTACTCTGACCTGGGATTGGGACAGGACACAATTTTTTTATTTATGTTTTTTATTTTTTTGTGGGAGTGGGATGGGACAGGAGTGAAAATCCACTCCTGTGTCATCCTCTAATGCAGACTAGGAGTGGCCTCACTATAGGTACAGTCTGTGGTACAAAATACGATCAATAGCCTTGTCCTGCTCCTCTTTTGCTCGTGAGCAACCAGTGTTTATTGTCACAGTTAAACTTGTTGCTCCACTAAGCAAACATACTGCTTATAAGGCCGAGTTTACCTGTAACTTCTGAAGAAGTATTTTGGAGAAGAAATGGAACGCTTCAACAAAGAAGAAGCCGTCTGGAGGAGCTACTCCGTTTCATTCAGAAATTTTGTTTCAACCTGGATTATTGCAGCGCATCAGGACAGGTTTTGTCAGCGTTTCTACCTGGGTTAGCCTCAACATCTTTGTCTAAAGCTTCACCAGTGGCACAAACATGAAAGAGAAAACACCCGCTTTCAGTAGAGGGCGCCACTGGTTGGATCTTTTTTTCATTGATTCTAACATGTTTAGCAGATTTCAGCTTTTTTTAATCAGGAAACTTCATCCAATGTTAAAGCGTCACCCTCGCTGATGGGATACGTTTGTGATGCGGTGGTGTTGTTTCAGTTTTATGAACAGTTTGATGATGACGAGATCGGAGCTCTGGACAACGCCGAGCTGGAGGGCTTCATTAACCCTGACAGCGCCCGCCTGGAGGAAGTCATCAAGGACTACTTCAAACAAAAAGAGAAAGAGTGAGATTCTTTTCTAACCCTTCATTGTTCATTCCTGATACCAAACAGTTTGTGAGAGTTTATTTTGTCCTTGGATCAGCTCCCTGAGGCCTGAAGATTTGGGTCCCAAAGAACTTACTGTTGTAAAGGAGGAGGAGGAAGATGAGGAGGAAGAAGAGATGGAGACGGTTGTCATAGAGGCTTCTCAGGAGAAGTGGGACTGTGAAACCATCATCAGTGAGTCTTTGTTCAAACGAATATAAAGTCTTTTGGCTACCATATGATTCACTTAGAGGTTTTATTTCACATGTGGTGATTTACAAAAGTCAACTCTCAAAAGTCACGCTGCTGTGTGCACAATGCTGTGTTCATGTACATCATGGAAAACCGCCCACTCTTCCACTCCTTCAGTGTCGCAATGATGCCCTCAGCTACTAACTAGTTGCACCATTTGATTTTACGTGAAAAGCTACCAGCCGATTTGGTCGGTACTTAAAAAAAAAAAAAAAAAAAAAAAAAGTACGGTAACAGATGGTGATATCAGCAAACATTGCAACTTCCTCCAAAGAAATCCCTATAACATCGTATTGCAATAAAGCTGGTGATTTACAGCCCTACTTTATTAGTCACCTAATAGTGTGTATAGTGTTAAATCAGCCTTACTGTCTTAGACCATATCTGACACCCAACTGCTCCTCGCTGCCACATTTAATCAGTGAGCTCTAATGGTTGGTGGGCTGATTCTGAAAGGCCCAGCAGATTGACCCCCACTGATCCAACTCCACAGATCCCATATAGGTTTGCTAGGGTGGGTGACTTAGACCCTTGGAAATAATCTAGAGATAAGTGATGAGAGTGAAACCTTGTAAGAACGGAGTCAGAATCACCATCACTCTTGCAGGAAGGCCCTTCTTTTTTATTATTTTATTCAGGAGGACAACATATCCCACAGTTCCCAATCCGTCTCCCCTTTTACTCTGATGTCCTTGACAAAGGGACTTCCCCATCTTTCCTTCCTGGGAGCTTTGGTGTGACTTCAAGAGGGAGTTAAACTAAACTGCTTTAAAACCTCAGCACAGGCCTTTATTCTATTTTCCCAGCCAGGAACTGGAAATGTTTTTAAATGAAGGACACTTGCAAAATAAAAACAAAACCTCCAGAAGCGAACATTGATTGAAGTAAAAGGAAATAGATTTCTTTTACAACAAAGCAAAAAGCAACAAAATGGGGACCACATTGGATTATAAAAAGGTTTTAAAAAAAGGAAATATTTATCTAGCCTAATCTTCTGAAAAGTATTTTTCCCAAAAAGACTTCTGTCTAAAAAGAAGTCCTGTTGGCTGGTGTGGCCACCTCCTCCTCTGTTGTTCTTCTTCCCCCCAATGTCTCACCCCAAAAGCTCGCCTAACATCTAGGCCTGTCATGATAACTAATTTTGCTGGACGATAAATGTTCCTAAGAATTATAGAGAGACCATCATATTGTCACTTGGAGACCTTTTTCATCTAATATGATTATGGCACAATAACGAAGCTATATCCTCTCATCATAATGGCTCAGACAGATTAAGCAGTTAGCCACCGTCATAAAACTCCCACCCTGCAGCGGTCGTGTTCGCCTTTGACACCAATTCCATTTTCTGTTCAAACCATTTTGTTCATTTCTCTGGTCCTCCCTTACGAGGCTCCATGCTAAACTTTGAGCATGTGCCTACCTGACGAGATTTAACTCCTCCTACTCTGAGGAAACAAGAAGTTGACACTGATGCACCGTGCTGAAACCTTCTGTTATCCAGTCACAGAGGGAAGAGAGGGAAACATGCGTCCGCAAATTATCAAGTTTATTTTAATTACGCGTGATTAAAATTTATTGTGCGATTAATTGATTTATTGCTGCTAACATCAGTGTTCTGAGCTTCTGTAGGAGCAGATAAGCATGGTTAACGTATGAGGAGAGATCAGCTCATAGGATACACTATAGAGAAAAGCCTGTAAGGCAGGAGGGAGCTGCTGGTGTCTTGTTACACAGCGGGCCATATTTGGACTTCTCCTCTGCTTCCTGGCAGCGTCTCGCTTCCATGGTCCTCGGGATAACAAACTATAACCGGCTCCTCCGGCTCCCCCATGTTGCTGTTCTCTGGTAGCTCTGGCACAGCAGATGGAGCAATGACCTCTGACCCAGCACCTTCCCACAGCATACTCTGATCTGTTTCCCTTATTTGGCAGAACTGTTCTGCTACACATCCACCTTAACACTAGACCTCACGGTGAAACATGGTGGTGGCAGCATCATGCTTTGGGGATGCCTTTCCTGTGCAGGCACAGGGGAGTTTGTCAGAGTTGACTGGAACATGGTTGGGGGGGAAATATAATGCAATCGTTGGTGGAAGCTTGTTAGAGGCAGCGAGACTCAAGACCGAGGCTCCCCTTCCAGCAGGACCGTGACCCTGAGCATACAGCCAGGGCTACTGTGGAGTGGTTCACATCAAAGCCTCGCGTTAGAGCGGCCCAGTCAAAGTCCAGACCTCAACCAAACTCAGAATCTGTGGCAAAACTTAAAGTGTGCTGTTTAGACACTACTCTCCATTTAGTCTGAGCTATTTAGTAAAGGAGAATAGGTACAAGTATCACTCTCTGGATGTGCCAAATGTGTGAGACGTTTCTTTGAATGAAAAAGTGTCTTGAGTTGTAATCATTTCCCAGTGTTTACACTGTGACACTTAATTATATAATTCCTTTTAAAGTCAGACGACATGGATAACCTTAACGTTTGATTTAAAAAAAAAAAAAAAAAAAGAAGCAGAGATGGGTCCCAAAGAAACATAAACCCCACGCAGCAGCAGGACCCTGTCTCTTTAGAATCTATTAAAGATCCACAGGGGTTATTTGTCTATTTGTCTCAGAACATAAATTGTTTAAAACCCACAATTATTACTTAGATCAAAGAGTTTCCTCCCTCTCACAACAAACGGCTGAAAACAGATTTAAAATCTGTTATAGTTAATGTTAGCAAAAAGTATCTACAGATATTAGTAAATTTAAAATGTTGAAAAAACTCCACATTCCTCTCCACAAAGCTCCTGGTAAATGACATTGTACTGCCCCCTCGCCAGCAGGGCCTGTTTCTGGGATAAACTCCTACCCTGCTCGTTAGGTTTTCTCCTGGTAAATGAAACATTTCGCTATCCCCGCTACCCTGCTGAGTTTTACCATTTTTAGAGGGAGAAAGCTAGTTTTCATAATTCATTTATACCAACAATTTACCAGTAGATGTCACTAAATCCTGGACAGTGTATCAATAAATGTAGTGAGAAGTGACCTAATGTGATCAAACTTGTACAGCAGTCCTGCCTTATTTTCTTCTGAAATGAACATTATATATTACAATGGTTCAGAGAAATGGGATCAAATGTCCACAAACTTCTTAGGCGGTGGAAACCTACAATAAAGAGTGGCACTTTAAAAATTTGAAGGCTTGTAAAGTTATTTGCCCCAAATCTTTAACAATAACTAGAAATGTGAAGTATCTATTAAAAAAATATAAAAATGGGTAAATGCACAAATGTAGCATCCAGTCCTGGATTGTCCAAACTTTGCTAGTGATTCTTTTAATGAAAAGTTCAAACCTTTACTCCATTCACAGCTTCATAGAAGGGATCATTCTGACAGTGTTGATGTAAATAAAGTCCAACATTAGGACGATTTAGATGTGTTTGCTTTGTTGCCACTTTTATTTGTCCAGCCTCTTATCTGATTGCTTAGCGACATTTCTGACAACGTCTCAGCCTTAAGTGAGAACGATCAAACACAGGGATTAAATGTTTAAACTATAAAGAGGTGCTGCTGATATCTAAATGTTACTTAATCTTGTTTTTCAGGTACATACTCCAACTTGTACAACAGACCTAAAGTCATTGAAGAACCATCAAAGGTATCAAAATCCATTCACACACATTAAGTAAAACACACATAAAGCAGGTTAAGTTTCCTGTATGTCGTGTGCCCTGACCCTTTTTTTCTAAGTTAAGTTTAGATATTCCAGCACAAACGGTTTGTTTTGATACGTTTTTATAATGAGATCAAGATTAAAACACAATGTTGCCGACTTCTGAGTTCAGCTGGAGTGAGGGTTGTTTGGAGGGGTTCTGTGGTTCGGCTTTCACCACCTTATCTCTTGGATCAAGGAACCATCCATCCATACAAGCCCAGACTAGTTTAGGATGTCAGGATAGAAAAGGACATGTGATATCTTGGAGGATAAAACTAACACTTATAGAGCATTAGTCCTGCATTTCTGCTACTGTAGAGAGTATAAAAAGCTCAATCTGCGAATCTTTTCAGATGTAGTCTAAGATGTTTGTTGGTTTCAGTGTGCTAGATCATGCATATACAGTTAGACCCAGAAATATTTGGACAGTGACAACGGTTTTATTTCAGCTGTTTATGAAAACCTATTCAGGATACAATTATATCATCAATATGAGCTTTAAGTCAAGACTCTCAGCTGTAGTTTGAGAGTATTCACATCCATGTTGGAGCAAGGGTTTAGGAATTACAGCTCTTTAATACGTAGCCTCCTCTTCCTCAAGGGACCAAAAGTAATTGAACAATTGACTCAGAAGATAAAATAAATAACAAGGCTGCATGGGCTCTTCCCTCGTTAACCTGTCATCAATTAAACAGTTTAAAGGTCTGGAGTTGATTCCAGGTGTGGCGTTTGCATTTGGAAGCTGTTGCTGTGAAAACACTACATGCAGTCAAAGGAGCTTTCCATGGAGGTGAAACAGACCATCCTGAGGCTGAAGAAAGAAGATGAAATCCATCAGAGAGATAGCAGAAATGTTAGCAGTGGCCAAATCAACAGTTTGGTACATTCTGAGGAAAAAGAGTGCACTGGTGAGCTTGGGAAGTGAAAGAGGCCTGGAGGTCCACAGAAGACAACAGTGGTGAATGATGGCAGAATCCTTTCCATGGTGAAGAAAAAGCCTTCACAACATCCACTCAAGTGAAGATCACTCCCCAGGAAGTAGGTGTATCAGTATCTAAGTCTACCATGAAAAGAAGACTTCATGAGAGTAAATACAAAGGATTCACCACAAGGTGCAAACTATTAATCAGCCTCAAAAACAGACTTAGCCAAACACACCAGAAGAAGCCAGTCCAGTTCTGGAACGGCATTCTTTGGACAGATGAGACTAAGATCAACCTGTACCGGAATGATGGGAAGAAGAAAGTTTGGAGAAGAACTGGAACAGCTCATGATCCAAAGCACACCACATCTTCTGTAAAGCATGGTGGAGGCAGAGTGATGGTATGGGCATGCATGGCTTCCAGTGGCACTGGGTCACTTGTGTTTATTGATGATGTGACTAAAGACAGAAGCAGCCGGATGAATTCTGAAGTGTATAGGGATATACTTTCTGCTCAGATTCAGCCAGATTATTGGACGGCGCTCACAGTACAGATGGAAAATGATCCAAAACACGCTGCAAAAGCAACCCAAGAGTTTTTTAAAGCAAAGAAGTGGAATATTCTGCAGCAGTTGATAATGGCTGAGTCAATCACCAGATCTTAACCCAATCCAGAATGCATTTCATTTGCTCAAGATAAAACTCAAGGGAGAAAGACCCACAAACAAGCACCAAGTGAACTGAAGACAGCTGCAGTAAAGACCTGGCAAAGCATCACAAAGGAGGAAACTCCGGCGTTTGGTGATGGCCATGGGTTCCAGACTTCAGGCAGTCATTGCATGCAAAGGATTCTAAACTAAATACTGAAAAGTAATATTTTACTTAGGCGTATGTTTATTTGTCCAACTACATTTGAGCCCCTGAAATGAGGAGCGTTTGTATAAAAATAACTAGAATTCCTACAAGTTTAATCCTATATTTTTGTTCAACCCCTTGTATTGAACCTTAAAGTCTGCACTTCAGTTACATTGTAGTTTCATTTCAAATCCAATATGGTGGCATGCAGAGACCGAATCATGAAGGTTGTGTCACTCTCCAAATATTTCTGGGCCTAACTGTATTTAGGCTACTAAATACCCTTTAAAACATCCCAGCACGATGAAGATATTCACCGTGTAGGCAGTATTTGGGTGAGAGGTGGGGTAGACCCTGAACAGGTCACCAGCCCATCACAGGGCAACACAGACACACAAAGGTTAAAGGAGAAGTCCAGTCAATAAGGAAAAATCAGTGGATTGTTAGCTATACCTAAAACTAATACGCTCGTGGTGATTTAATGAATTTAGCGTTAATCAGTAAAAAAATAAAAGCATAAGTTGTCATCTCAATCACTAAGTCTGGGGGCGGCCATTATTGCCCAAATATGGGCAAAAATGGCCGCCTGACATCACATCCTGTGACGTCTCTGTGTGGTGAGGCACTGCGCTTTACCAGCTAATTCAATAGGAACTGTTGTACACAGCTGCGATCAACAACAATTATTTTTGGATTTCCAGAGGATTTCACCATTGAAATTCGCGAGAGCTACTGTTGAAGCAACAATGCTCACGTGCATGGAAGTTGGATGTAACAATACGTCGGATAAAAGTGAAAAAAAACATTTTTTTTTTTCACCTTTCCGATTGATGATCCACCACGGGCTCGTCGCTGGATTGCCTACTTGAAGAGGGAGGATTTGGCATCAAACTTCTGGCCAGAGAGAAAACACGTCATCTGTAGCCAACATTTTGAAGAACAATGTCTTCAAGATGACATGAGAGCGAGGATTTTCTGTAGGGTTTTCTTTTTTATAATGTAGAATTTGCCGGGACATTTGTTTACCCGACCAGAGGGGCGGAGTGATACGACACACTTAGAAAGAATGCTCACTGTTGTGAAGCCCACTTATTTTATGCGACTTTGGTCTTAATTTTTCTGAAGTCGCTTGTAAATTTCATGAGTTGCAGGTTGCAGTTTTTTGGGCTTGTTTCTGAAAGTAAAGTCACTTGCTTGGGCTCTAAACTAAGTGACGCTGAAATATCCCTCCGCCTCATAACGCGCTGCAGCTCATCCTGACAGGAGCAGAGTAAAGGCAGAAGGAGCCAATCTGCCCATATTTTCTGCAGTTTACGGTTTCAATAACTGCTGAAAGTAGATTTGGCAGATTACCATTTTGAGCAAAACTTGGTTCTAAAGATGAGTTTTTAGATAAGATAAGATTTTACTCCCTGATAACATTGCAGAACCCAACCTATAAACCGTACTTTAATGCTTATTTGTTGTCTTTCTATGTCTTTGTCTGTCCGTTTTCTTCCGCTTATCCGGAAGAAAACGGACGGACGGACTTTATATTTAAAAGCTTAATACCATGTCTCTTTGTTTAAGGGGTTAAAACAATATTTCTGCATGAAAACGGATATTTATTTACAAGAGGACAGATAGGGCAATGGGACTTGCTCTACAGCCGATCCCGTCACAAACTGGGAGGTGCCTGTACTGTTCTTCACTAAGATGGATGCCTCCACTAAAACACATTCAAATGAAAATTACTTTTAATTAAAAAAATGTATAATTTATTGAAAAGTAGGTAATAATTTTATATTTAAAGTACTTTCAGCAGTTTGAATTCTGAGTTTGACCGGGCTTCTCCTTTAAAAACCGCCATGCATGCCCACTCTGATGCCTAAGAGAGATTTAGAGAGGCCAGTTAACCCAGTAATCATCTTTTTGGCTGTGGGAGAAAGGTACCTGGAGGGAATGCATGTGTGCACAGGGAGAACATGCAAATTCCACGCAGATCTTCTGGTTGCAAGGCAACCGTTTTCCAGTGATATTTGCAAGGGGGAAAATTGAAACCAAGTTGCCCCTCTAAACCTAATAATTGATTGACCTTTGGCAGCAACATCTTCCATCTGACATCTTGTTGGAGGTCAAGCCACAGCAGCTAAATCCAGATTATGACCCGCCCACTCCAAAAGCTTCCTTTTGCTTTTTTAAGCCATGCAGAAGTGGACCTGTTAGTGGGTTCTGAATTATTTTCCTGCTGCATAACCCAGCTGTGCTTGAGCGTAAGACTCAATGGTTGGACTTTTTTCATTAGGAATTTCTGGTAGAGAACCCAAGCATGGTTAATGGTGTTACAGTAGGATGGCTGCAGAGCAGCCCCAGATCATCAAACTACCCCCATGGTGGATTGTCATCATGTTGTTTTCTAAAATGTTAGCTCAAACCAGACATCACAGCCTAAATGTTTTTTAAAAGGTTCCACATCTATTTAGTCAGTCCTCAGAATACATTTATAATAGTTTGTCTATTTTCTCTTTTTTAGAAGGCGTTTGGCCTGGTTGTGTTGTTCTTGGACAGCAGTGGTTATGGCTGTTCTTCCCAGTCTCTTATTGTCAGATCATGACCTCTGACCCTTACTGAGGCCTGCAGAGCTTCAGATGTTATTCCGGGTTCTTTTAAAACCTCCTGGCTAAGTTGTGGCCATGCTCTTGGTCCAAAAGGTCCAACACCACTCCTTTTCTGCTTACAGATGTCAATGACTGTACACAACATAAATATATGAAACACATTTGCAAATGGCCACATGTTTGAATTCACTCTTTACACCAGTTGGCTGGGTTAGTTAAGACTTTAGCAGCTTCAGAGCACCAAGTTATCTGACTGGAGTTCTGATATAGAAAAGATTTGGATTATTACCGCTGCTCCACAGTATATGTTCCAAATGGTACCAAAACTCAGTGAGATCCCTCTTGGTTTGGCGCTTTTTATGAATAAGACCAACAGAACAAATCTAAGGATGGAAAACTGATTGGACATCAAATGTGCCAGGCTGACCTTTTCCATTGTAGTGGTGCAGGCATTAGTTTCTACATTTACTAATTATTGTGCCGTTCAGCTAACTGTACTAATTTAGTTTCGTGAAACCGAGGAACTGTTGACAAATAAACTCTTTTCAACTAAATTAGGAATTTGTTTCAATTAGCAGAGTCAAATATCGAGTTGACCAATCTTCTGGCAACTAATGAGTACATTCTGGCTCTTCCACATCTTTCTGTCTACAGCCAAAGCCGATCCGCGTGTCCAACAGAACCGGCATCCCTCTGGACGTCCTTCCCTCCAGGGGCCTCACAGCCAAACAAGCGGAGCGCATGACGAGAATCAACGACTCTGATCTGCCGCGCGTGTCAGCACAGGCCCGAACCAAAGAGGAGAGCAAGGAGGAGAGGAAGGCCAGGAAGCAGGCCATCAAGGAAGAGCGGAAGGTGAGGAAGCTTCAGCTGCTGCTCCGTTCAGTGTTGCTTCACTCTCTTTGTTTGAAATGTTTCCGTTTCTCTGAGCTGCTGTTCTTCTTGGGATGAACGTTTTTGTCAAAGATGGTTCAAGTAACTTCAGGATTTTCAGCACCAAAAAGCTTGGGTCTGTAACCACGGTAACATGCAAATTAGAGATCCTGCTCACATGAACTACATCTTGTCAATCAATGCCCGAAAGGAAAAACCGAGCAAGATTTGCCTTTTCACCTCCTCACTGGGTTATGCACGTGAAATGCAGCATCTCAGAATAATCTAAGGTGGCTCAAGTTGAGACTTGGTTATGCTAAAGTTTGCTCCTGTTAGATTGAAAACTGACATTCTTTATTAAAATGTCAACATCTCAAAAGACTGTCATTTATCAATAAAGAATCTCCAAACTGCTACCCATTGTTTAAAAGCCTACCAACCACAATACGGTTTATGGTCAGTCTGGATGGCACAGAGTGAACAATTCATCTGCTGACTGAATCATTTCCATCTTTGTAGAACCTTTTTATTGAATGGACTGAATTTATATAGCACTTTTCTAGTCCTACCGACCATTTAAAGCAGTACCCTATAGCCACATTCAGAACTTGGAGTTAAGTGCCTTGTCTAGGGGCACATCACTGTGTGACAGGGGCAAGCTGGAACAGAACCGACAACCTTCCCACTGAGCCAATTAACGCAAATTAAGGTCGACAAATGTTAGTTTATCTAATGTATCTTCATCTGTAGCCACGGCTCTATGGCATTAAGCAAATTAAGGTCAACAAATGTTAATTTATCTAATGTATGTTCATCTCTAGCCACGGCTCTATGGGCTCTTTAAAGTTATACATACTGAGGGCACCACTTGTTTCTTTTTCCTGACTGAAAGGTGGACAGACGGGAATAAAAACCTGACATGCGAATGTATTTTATTCACTTCTCACGTCACATTCCTCTTCTGTTTTCTTTAGGAAAGGCGAGTGGAGAAGAAAGCCAACAAGGTGGCATTCAAGGAGGAGAAAGCACGACAGGAGAAGCAAATGTTGAACTTAAGAACAAACATTCAGGGCCTGAAGCTTTAGTTGCTGAACGCTGGTGTTCTGCACAAGCTTTTCATCCAATGCTTTCAGTGGAAACGTTCCTCAAAGAAAAACTGAAGACCTCAACTAAAAGGATGACGTTGACCCATGGAGAACTCCAGGAAGTTCCACTTTGGACCTTTTTAAAACAAAGAAACAACAAAAAACCTGACTGGTTGACTAAATAAAGCGGGTTCCACAGGAGGGACACGTGTTTTATCTGTATCAATAACAGGATTACTTTCAGAACATTAATCAAGTTATATTGAGCTGAACAACCACCAAGTGTGTTGTATGTCTTTATTAAAAACATGAGCTAAAACTTCGGTTTACTGTCATACTGTTTGTTCTGATGGGTGATAATGATCACCTGCCTTGAGAGCAGAGAGTTTCTGGCAGAGCAGCTTGTTGACATTCCTCCATCTCATGCAAACTGCAGAACAAAGAAAACCTGTTCTAGAAAAGCAGACGTCAAGTCCAGCCGACTCCTATCACAGGAGGCGTCTTTGAGTTAGAGTAAAAAATAAAATAAAATCAGCCAGAGAAAACTCTTATAGCACTCATTGAATACAACAATAGCTGCTGTACAGCTACTGAACAATCCTTCAATAAAAAGGAGGGAGGGGGACGGACCTCTTCAAGCGTCGCCTCTTGAGCCAGTTTTACAAGTCACATATTTTCCATCGTTGTCATCTTGGGTGTTACCGTTTCAGACAGGCTAATGACCTGCAGGTGGAAAAAGCCTAGATACATTTATACTCATCTAGTTACATTTGAACTCTTCCCAGTGTATTCAGATTAGTGGATTAACTCAGCGGAAACAGCCAAAACCTTTCACATGAGACGGGTAGGCATGCCATCTGCACTCTGCAGCAGCTGATAAATGCTTAAAACTCAAAGGTGACGGATCACCAGCTGCTTATCTAAATGAGTCCCCGCCATGTTGTGTGATGTGAAAGAACTGCCCAATAGTCACTTTGGAAGAGGGCATCAGTGACTTGATTGAAACAGACGAGTCTTTTTGCTGATGTGTTCCTGAGGTACAGATGAGCTTGCTCTCAAAACTCCAGGTCCCTGCAGTTCCTTTTAATTCCCAGTGTAACCATTAACCATGTCTCCGCCACCCATGTCCATTTGCACAAAGTGTCTGCTGTCGTAGGCGCACCTTTCCTCCTCCATGGAAGATATGGAGACGCACTCTGTGCTCTGGGAGCCGTCTGCAGAGTCCTCATCCGTCCCGTTTGCCTCAGACATTAAGCCCACCGCTTCGAGGTCCAGGTTACTGCCCCCCAAACATGCTCTTCCCTCGTAGCCATTAGACCTGTGATCACAGCCGCTGTCGCTCCTCTGGAGGTGCCCAGCGCAGACGTCATCCTCAGAGTGGGTTGAATGCCTCTCATCGGGCTCAAAGTTTGAGACTGGACTGAGGACTGGTTTAGAACAGTACCATGGCTGTTGACCTGCTCTCTCCATGTCCATCTGTTAAAAGTTGGAAACAAGCAGACATTCAGCTGGAAGAAATCTCACAAAAATAAATAAATAATTCTTCCACCAGATGGACTGTTTACCAGATCAGGAGATGGAGACGGTATCTTCATGGTCCAAGCTTGTACCTTAAAGATGATGACTGCTGCTACTATGAGGACGACGAGAAAAATGGACCCCAGCACAACGGCCAGCACGACCGTTCCATCTGCTGCTGCACCAGAAGAAGAGAAGAGAGAGCTTTTTCAAAATGTTACTTCCAATTTCAACACTTTTTTGTTGTTTATCCAAAATAGGGGAAAAGTAAAACAGAAGCTTCCTGATTCCACTGAGAATAAGCAGCTCAGGAGGGAGGGGGGGGGGGGGTAAAGCATTGAGGAAGTTGAGAAACAAGGTTTTGGTGTCAGGTAAAAAAAAAAAAAAAAAAGTAAAACAAATTTAACTAGGAGGTAGACACTAATTCACAGCCTAAGAAAAGCCTGATGCAGGTCTAAAAACCAGGGAGATATGCTAAACAAGTCAGTTTATTTATATAGCATCAATTTACAACATGTAATCTCAGTCGCTTCCATCAAGCCATGCACACGGATTGCTGTTGTGCTGAGTCAAACACTAACCACTATCAGCAATGGGAACAGTACATCTATCTGCATTCTTGGTAGTTGACTAAAAAAAAAAAAACATGCTCACTGGCCATGGTTTTACAGTATTCTGTGTTTGAAAGACTGAATGAGATTCAAAATGCAAGATATGCAAATAAACTTTATTAAGGAAGTTATTGCTGTGACAGCCGTATGGCGGTTTCAGGTTGCAGTCGGTTCCTGAAGGAGGAACTTGAAAATCTTGACTAGTAAAACTAGTTAAAATGAGATGCACAATCAAACCATAGCTTTTGACCAAATATGTTGTGCCACAACATAAATAAATTATTGCACACTATAAAAACAAATTACAAAAGTCAATGTGCTGTTGTATACCCAGTATAAATGGTCAGTAGGGTGGGGTTTGAAAACCTTACTGAGGTGAGACTTTTTTGAGGTCTACTTTAAGGAAAATAGGAAAAATAAAACAGCAGCGTGTTTAAGCGAAAAAAAAAAAAAAAAGGAGATTGTGACTTTAAGGCGTTAAGTTTGGACTCACTTTTGTCATTCAAAGGCTTTTCTTATTTTCATGACTGTCTACATTGCAGACAGTGAAGAAATCCCTATTTGATTGGTACTGTATTAATAATATTTTCCACTGGCCATTAAGTAGTTTCTGCCCCTTACACGTTTCTTCTGTCTTTGCTTTGTTGTCACACTTTAATGTTTCAGGACATGAAACAAATTTTAATCCCAAAGAAAAAGAACCTGTGTTAAAAAATCTATTAAGTAATTCACATTTAAATTCCTTTACAGCAAATTATTAGGGGCCATTACATATTTTCTCCTTGAATGAAATCATGAGCTGAAAACTGGAATTAGCTTTGTGCTATTAGAATTTGATCAGAAGCATTTCAGTGTGAAAACAGGAAATGTGTAACGGGGACCCATGTTTTTATGCAACTTTTCTTTTCGACCCCAGTAGCTACTTACTGTTTTCTTCAGAGCAGAATTTCTCAGTCTTGTTGAATTTTACTAAATGCGAAATGCCAAAAAACAGCTCTCCTGTTAAGGTGACGCACTCCTCCATATCCTTGGAGAATTTTAATTCATATTTGCAGCTGGTGTCCTTATGACTGCACGATCCTTGAAACTGAAATCAAAGAATGATCACAACTATTAGTTTGTGGCATCCCACCGGAGCTCATAATTTGCTCCGTGTGTGCAATAAATAAAAAAGATGATCAGCTTCAGTACAGAGACTTCAGGATGTTTTGTTTTAACCTCCTCCACCATTGTACAACCACATAGCAGCAGAACATGGACGTATTGAGGACATGAGCCACAGCTCTTAGACTCCTTGTGTTGATCCACTTCTGAACCAGGCACATCAGAAGCATCTCATTTAGGCTGAGGGGAAAATGGACTGGACTGTTGTTCAAAGGGCCAAAGTCATCTTTGCAGATGAAAGTAAAGTTTGTATTTAATTTGAGAAGGAAAGTCTCACTGTCTGGAGGACGAGTAGAGAGGCTTAGAGCCCAGGCTGCTACAGGTCCAGTGTGAAGTTGCCACAGTCGGTGATCTGTGGGGCCATGTCATCAGTTGGCCACTGTTAGCCTATGGTGCTTTATGAACCAGGAAGCTTTAGAAGCACATGGTACCACTGTTCTTAAATGGCTTGCCTGGCCTAACATGAACCCCTGAGAGAATGTATGGCGTCGCGTTAAAAGGTGAGCAACACCAGAACCAACCAGCATATGAGCCGAAGGCTGCAGTCATAGCGAGCTGGGCTTCCATAACACATCAGCAGAACCACAGACTGATCTCCACACCACGCCGCATAGAGGCAGGAGTTCATGCAAAATGAACCATGACCATGTATTTGCATATACAGTACAGAAGATGTTCACTAAGCCAACAATTCTGCATTACAAATTCCTTTTTATTCTCTCTGTTGTGATATTCTAGTGTTCTGAGGAGCTGACTTTTGCATTGAGCAATAACCAGAGTTAACAGAAAGAAACTCTGGAAATAAATCAATGTGTGATGATTGTAGAGGATATCCAAATCATTTTGTTTCAATGATTGACTTCAATGTACTTTTTCCTAATATTCTAATTAATTGAGCTGTATGTATCCTAAAACTGTATCATTGTAATGGCAGGTTAATACGGTCTAATGTTTTGTGAATAAACTTTACCATGCTCCTCCTCAACACTGGAGCCGTTGCCTCAGACAGCTTTAGAGAAATGCAACAGAGCTTTCAGACCTTTGAATCCTCTCCTGGTTGTAAATCTGTTAACCGAGTCACAAACGCTGCCAGTTTTGCAGCTCAAATATTAGAAAGCAGTCAAATCAAGCCAATAAAACACTTGATTTTTAGGTGGTTACAGCCTTAAGCAGAATTCTTGCCCAACCTTGTGGCAAGTTGTAATTGTAACAGATTGGGTGAATGTGGATATTGCTGTGGTTTATTTCACAGTCCCCTCTGCATGTGAGGATCAAGGAAAAGTTGCAGCTTCTACATAAATCAGACGCAACACTGCATAGAAAAATGTATTGTTAGAGTTATTAGACTGTAAAATTAATGAAAAATTGTACCACATTTTAAATGAGGGATTAAACCCTGGTGTTTTACAGATTGGAAACATTAACCTGTGATATTTTCACTGGGGCAACGCTAAAAAACATGAAGCTCAAAGCTCCTGCCCAAAGGTTACGGGCAGGGACAGACTG
This sequence comes from Fundulus heteroclitus, assembly GCF_011125445.2. Taxonomy (NCBI): domain Eukaryota; kingdom Metazoa; phylum Chordata; class Actinopteri; order Cyprinodontiformes; family Fundulidae; genus Fundulus; species Fundulus heteroclitus. Next base: position 4,143,837 of record NC_046365.1, read on the forward strand.
GGACAATAATTCAGGGCGGGGATTTTACACCATCCCAGGGCACGCCACCACCTTTGAGCCTGCAGGTGTGTTTTGTCCTCATAAAGCTCCTGCTCTGCCTCCTTATTGCTGCTCTTCACCACCTCCATGCCAGCAGGAGCTCTTGCAGCACTACTTCTACCGGCTGAACTGACCCTGCTTTCTTGTAAAAATGTATTCAAATCCACATCATTTTTTAATTTACTAATTGACCAATGCACTGGCTATATTTTCATAACAAAATATTTTCGTTTTAACTCAATGGGATTTTACCAAGTTAAACAAAGTAAAATACAATAATTTCAATACTTTTTGAATTTGGTGTTTTTTCAGGGTACACTAAATCTGAATTCAATGACATTTTAGCATTGCATTCTTTTCCATTGGCTCTTTGTTTAGCATATTTTAAATTTTCACTACCTCTTCCCAATCTGGTCTTTGTTGTTGCGGGTGCTTTTTTGCTTCAGAGGAGAACTGAAGGGAGTGCTGGGGGGGGGAGCAGTGTTCGTCTCTAGGCAACAGTGAAAGCAGCGCAGGTGCAGGAGTTCTGCCTAAATCCCGTCACGATAATTTCGCTGGCCTTATTTCCTGGGCTTCATTCTGTTCATTTTAGACTTAATGCTGATATGTGTGTGACAGACATGCATATCTGACATTTATGGAAAAAAAGTCATCCAGTATTGCTTCAAAAGGGATGCAACGTCAATCAAAGGACGATTCCATATTTTACAGGGCAGATGACAACCCTACAGCTAAATTACCGAACATCAACACTAGGGGAAAACTGGCCTGTTGGGAAATTTAGATTTTTCACTTCTTTCTTGGGAATCCTCTGATTATGTCTGGAGAAGCATCAGATGTTGCAAACAAACACGTGATCCATATAGTGGTGATGTTAAGTAGATCCCTGCAAAATGTTTATTTGTTCAGCAGTCATTTGTCAAGACCCACTGCTTATTTTAAGGCCATTTAAAAAAGGTTTTTAACCAAAAGCTTTGTGAGATGTCGGTGAGACTGACGTTACCTTGCCCAGTTTTCAGCTGCCATTCAGTTTTAAAATGTCGGGTTGCACGTTTCTGCCTTATCTCTCTGCACTGACCATGGCTTTGACTGTATCAAAGCATATATTTTAGATTTGTTTTTTGTGACCTAAAAATCTATAGTCATCCTGTAATCCGTCATTATTAGCAAGAAATACGTTGGACCGACAGGTTTTCAAGCTAAAACAGCCTTTCACAGTGACTATCTAGCAAACAAAAGTGCTGTATGTAGGGGGTGTAGACCTTACATCAGATTTTCCATCCAAAGAAATGGTGTATCTGAGTTCAGGATCGCTCCCTGGCTCGACGGTCTTCCCCAGGTTGTAGAAATCAAGAGGATTCCTGAAGCTCACTGAAGACCCCATCTCAGTCACATGTACGTTCGCAGGAGGGAAATTTAACTCGCCTGAAAGAAAATAATTTGAATTATACCGACTCCTTTTAACTGAAACCTAAGCCAGCCATCCAGTGCATGCTAAAAGCTGGCTGGAGACCAGTTCAAACACTCTGATGTTGCTTCAGTCAAGCTTCAGCACCTTGCAAAGTATTCAGACTCACCAATGCCTTCCTCACATTTTGTCATGGTATAACCACAAACAATGTATTTTATTGAAAATGTTTGATCAAACTGAGAGCTACTTCATTGGTACTGTGTCTTAGGGCTACCTGTACTGTTCCTTGAACTAGAAGAGTCAGAGCTCACCTTAACTTCATGTAATATAAAACATCTTTTTAATACATTTATCATTTTACATCTATGCAAGTAAAAGTATGATTAAAAAGGAAGAGCAACTAAATAAAATAACATTTTAGATGCAGCTCATTGTAGGGTTGTTCTATTTTTGAAAAGGCTTGAGGGCACCACATGTGGTCCTTGAGGGCTACCTGATGCCCACAGGCACCATGTTGGGACCCCTGGTCTGGACCATTCTAAACACACAGATCTAAACCATTCCCTTCTATCTATATCTGTATTTTTTAGGGACGTTATCCTGAATGAAAGTGAACTTCTGCCCCAATCTGAAGTCTTTTGCAGTTTTCCACAGCTTTTCTGCCATTTTAACTCCATCTTTAATCCAGTCAGCTATTAGCAGATTCCCTGTCCCAGCCAAGGAAAAGCACCCCAACAGCATGATGCCACCAATACTCTGACAGTGGGGATGTTGTTCAGGATTATGTGCAGTTTGTTTTCCTCCACTGAAACCAGTTTGCATCTTGGCCAAGAACATTGTTCCACACGTTTGCTTCATCCTTTATAGGACTTGCACTAATATGCCCATATGCATTTTGGCAAACTCAAAACATGAGTTCTTCTGACTTTTTGACAGTGGCTTTCTTTTTGCCATTAATCCATAAAAGGCAAGCTGTGTGGAGTGCACAGCAACTATTGTCCTGTCAACAGATGTCCCTCCTGAGCTGTAGATCTTTGCAGCTCCTCCAGAGTAACCATGTTTTCTGGGGGGAGCTTCTGTGATTAAAGATCTCTTGGTGCAGCCTGTCAGGTTAGGTGGACAGCCACATCCAGGAAGGTTGTACCATCCTCCTTCCATGTTGGCATGGTGGATTGATCTACCAGAGCTCTGGTAGATGTTCAAAGTTTGTTGTTTTAGAACCAAATCCTGCTTTAAACTGAACCAGAGCTTTCTCCCTGACCTGGGAGCTGTCTGCCTTAGTCTTTATGATCCTGTTTCTCCAACAAACCTCTTAGGCCGTAAGAGCAATGTTGCATTTACACAGAGTTAATATTCTCAGGTATTACTTAATTAGTTGATCTACAAAGGCAACTGTACACTGGATTTTATTTAAGCGTATTAGAGTAAAAGTATCCAAATACAAATGCACATCACTAAATGTCAGATTTTTTTGCAAAAGATTTTGAAACCATGCATCATTTTGCCTCCAATATCGAAATAACGACTTTGAGTTTGTTCGTCACCTTGAATCTTAATGAAATCCAGTGGTTGTAACATGACAAAATGTATGGGCTATAAATACATTCGCAAATCACCATGCATGCTGAATAATTTTACTTACATTTCAGATCGACTGCTTTTGACTGGCTGAAGGAGAAGGACTTTGATCGCACAGCTTCAGACTCGCCGCCGTCTTGGATGGCCGTTACAGTGACCATCATGTAACCCAGGTAGTGATTCTCAGAGCGCCACACAAATTCAGTGAGGTTATACTGATGATCCGTGGTGTTAAAAGGTCTTCATTCAAAGCAAGAAAACAAGGGGATTGTTTCATCCGTTAATAATGCTCAAAATGAAATATCAGGAGCACCCATACGATGTCAAAGAACAGCAGCAGGTTTTACCCTTCAGAATTAGATCCAATGACGGTCACCCGGAAGATGGTGTGAGGTTGATGGTCGCTGTAATCCCAGCTGACTGTGGTTTGCAGATTTTGGCAGCTCACGGTTAGATTTGATGGAGGCTGAACTGCAAATAAGAAAAGCAAAAAAGAAACTTACAGTGCTGTGACAATTAGATGTTTTTTCCAAACAAATTTGAAAGTTCAAAAAGAAAATCCAAGTACATACAAAAGGCCTTTACTGAATGATGATCCCATCTATTAAAAAGGTGTGTATGAAAAAATGACCCTGGTCCTGTGTGAAAGGAACTCATCTTGTAGCTACCATGAATGTTCTGACTAACCATATTTTTGGTCTAATTTCTCTCATCACAATCCAGTCTGATTACTTACACAACTGCAAAATTAAAAATGTATTTATTTAACCAACCAACAAACATGAAGTAGGGCAAACGATCTCTAAAAAAAAAAAAAATAATAAAAAAAAAAATTCAACACATCACGCCCCATTGTGTAGAATTAACAGATGGACCGTTGCAACAGCTGGAGTCCCTGTCTTATATGTCCTGTGTTTGGCGGCCTTTAGACGCTCCAAATCCAGCTGTGGTTCATACCTTGTGAATCTCACCAAACTCCTGAGTGGGCTTTGCTTTACAATTCTCTCAAGGCCATGACAGTTCACCTATTTCTATCACACTTTTTCCTTCCACTCAGCTGTCAATTGTCACACGCTGATATTTTGAACAGTGAGCTTCTTTGTTGTTGAGCTCTTTGAAGACAGCGTAACAGACTGTATGCCGGACGAGCGTCAGATCCGGAGCCTTGGCCACAACTTTGTAGGCAATAAAGGAGCATTTCTGCATTTATTGGTCTTATTGTAAATGATTTTTTCGAACAGAATTCGTGCTTTTTGACAGAAATGAATGTGATATGCCTCTGTTTGTAACATATCTGCAGTTTCACTGTTTGAAATGCAAGCAGTATCCCTGACGACCACCGCTGAGCTGTGCGGCTGATAGGCAGCGACTTCCTCAGAGTCAAGAAGCTCCACTGCTTTCAGGTTTGACCGCAGCATTAGGGCTCCTGGTAAACTGCCTTTTCCAGCACGTTTGTTCCCACAAATATCTCAACTTTCAACCTAAATACATGATATTTTTGTTGTTTTAACAGTAGTGTATGTTTATCAAATTGCTTTGAAACCTGGGAAAAGTTCTGACCAGACATGTCATAATCCTTTTAAGATATTACCATAAAATCTATCAGAGGGTTGGTATTGTTACTTTTACTACTTTCTCCACGGCCGGTCCCATGAGAGCATCAACAAATATTATAGTGAAAACATTATAGGATGAGAATATTATATAAATGAAGGTGATGTACTGACGAAGCGGCACACACTTATTCGCCCTATGCAAAGAACTTAAAACAATTCTAGTGTTGGGTGTGTTAGACAACATAAGAATACACCTAAATTCAAAAGGTAAAAAACACCCATTTATCATTCTGTCACACCTGCACAGACAAAGATCTGCATAGTTTAAAGAACAAAACACCTGCCCATCAAGGCTGTGTTTACCTTCATGTTCGTCAGAGAACTGCACAAAGCTCTGCGGTGACAGATGAGAGCAGCCGGTTTACTTGGCTGCTCATCAGCATTCCAGAGTTATTGTGTTTTTTTGATTTCTAGTCAGCGCGGACATCAAATCCCTTCTGTGTTAATAAAAAAAAGCCACAGGATGACGTTGTAGATGGAAGAACAGGATCACAGAACAAACCCTATACCATCACATAATGCCATGCTTTTCAGAATCACCTCAATTTAAGCTTTTTGATTCATTTTCGCTGTTATTTAAAATATGACCACAACTGGACTGACAACATGATTTACAACATGGGGACATGGAACCTGCACTCAAAAAGTTGGAAACATTCGCAGTTCCTGATGTGATTTATGAACAGTTCAATTCACCTCCCGTCTTCTCCTCCACTCTCTACCTGCTATCCTGTTTAGCAACTCTCAAAGGCTGCTAGTGCGCATCACAAATATGCAACACAAACTTAAAAGCCAGAATCACTTCCTTACAACAGAGGCCAGGCTTGTTGATTTCGTAACTTTAAGTCACACAAAAAAGATCATAAAGATAGAAATCACTGAAAGCCTGCAGCAGCCTGATTTGTTCCAAGAAAAGTGCACTGTCCTGGCTCCATGCACTAAGGTGTAGGAGTTTCTGTTTTGGTTTTTTTTGTACTTCTTGATGGACATACGGATGATATGTGGAAGATGATCAATGACTTGAAGGACAGGCCATTCAGCCAATGGCCTGAAGGGAGCAGTTGAGGATGTGTGGAATGTGGTGTGCTCCGAATCGGAGGGTGGGAAGCAGAGCCATTAAATCAGAAGATCCGACCTGCTAAAAACAGCTAACCCACTGCTTCTATTCATCCCATGGGAAACAGAAAAGGTTCTGCCAAACAGCATGTACACCAACACTAAGGCCTTGTCCACACATAGCCAGATATCTGGGAAAACTAATACATTTGTATGGATTTTGGCCTTTCATCCACACAAAAACTCAGTTTTACATGACTTTTGTGTATGCATGTGTAAATGGCAAAAACACCCAGCGATGTAATATTTTTTCAAATAATATGGGGGAGATATTAATCTTTATAAAGACATGGCCACGTGTGTTCAAGACCTAAGACACTGCTGTGTTTTTGTCTGTGACTGGCTCCATAGCTGCAGTGCCCTGCAAAAACAGTCACCCCCACATGCTTTGTACCAATTTAGTTAAATTCCATTTTGTATATTAGATGTCTAATTTGGTGCAGTGAAATGACAATCACACAAAAAAAGAATATAACACTAAAACACAGAAAAATGGAAAATTTGCATGTGCATATGTATCCAGACCATTTAACATGAAGCCCTAAAAGTTCTGGTGCAACCAATTACCTTGAAACGTCCTATAAACAGTAAAATGAAGTCCACCTGTCAACAATCACAGTGTCACATGATCAGTCAGTATAAACACACCTTTTCTGAAAGGCCTCAGAAGCTGCAGCATCACTAACCAAGAGGCATCACACCACCAAGACCAAAGAGCTCTCCAGACAAGTCAGGAGGACCGTCATTGAGAAGTACAAGTCAGGGTGGGGTTACACAAGATATCAAAATCTTTGATGTTCAGGTCCATCATCTTCAAATGGAAAGCACATGGTAACACAACAAACTGGCCAAGAGATTTCCACAGCAGAGACTGAGGATCTTTCCAAAGGACCACAATAAGCCGTGCACTCCATAGAGCTGGGACAGAAAAAAGCCATTACTTAAGAGTTAAAAGTCAGCGGGCACGTTTTGCGTTTGCCAAAAGGCACGTGGGCAACAGCCCAAAGGTATGGAGGCAGTTGATCTAGTCACATGAGACTAAAATTTAACTTTTCAAGAACCACGAAAAACACATCCCATCACTGTAGGAGCACCAGCCGCACAATGAAACAAGGTGGTGGCAGCATCATGCTGTGGGGATGTTTTTCAGCAGCAGGGACTGGGAAACTGGTCCAAGTCAAGAGGAAATGTTAGGTGCTACATACAGAGATATTCTGGAGCAGAACCTGCCAGTCTGCCTGTGATTTGAGACTGAGACAGAGGGTCACCTTCCAGTGACCCTGCTTTGGATCAGGACTATGACCCAAAGCAGACGGTTAAAGCAACATGAGTAGTTTAAAAGGGAAACATTTAAATGTGTCTGAATGGCCCAGTGAAAGACCAGACCTCAATCCAGTTGAGTATCTGTGGTCTGACTTGAGGTTCCCCGTTCACGAGTAAAAACCATCCAACATAGAACAGCTTGAGCAGTTTAGCCTTGAGGAATGGGTGACAGCTTCCCACTGCAAAAGGTGGCTCTAAAAGGTACTGACTTCAGGTTAGGCACACTAAAGTTTTGATGTTTTTTCCCCCATTTGTGGCTTACTTCACAAAAAAAAAAAGACCTCTTCAAAATTGTGGACATGTTTTGTAAATGACGAGCTGCAAACTCTCAATCCATTTTAGATCCAGGTTGTGAGGCAACAAAACTTGAAAAGGGGTGTTGAATACTTTTGCAAGGCGCTGTACGTCTTAATACAGCTACCATCCTCCTTTCTGCACATCAAAAGTGGGGAGAACCCCTGATCCTGAGGTGCATACCTGGGTTAAAAGTCAAACCAGTTATGGGAATAGTAAAGACTAAAGCCATCTATCAGTACAGCAGTAGGTTTGCCAGGGAGACTGGAAACAGATTGAGCAGTCGTTAACCAAGAGGTCCCATTGATTTCTTAGGCAAATCTCTCTGCAGCTAAGGTAATGCGACAGGTGCTGCAGCTCTACAGAGTACTGGTTGAACTACCTCTGATGGAGGATGTAACGTCATCGAAATCATCAGGGCCAGGCAATTAAATCGCATTTACAAGATAATCACAATAAAATAAAGAAATAAAGAAATAAAGAAACAATTTCCAAATCGCAGAGGTCAACAATTTTTGGCTACGACACAATTAATGGATAAGACGCATCCTTTAGGTGTTGGTAATATGTTTAAACTGAAACTGTCAAACTGTTTACCACAGACTTGTTTGTTGGTTGCACTTTATGTTCAACAAGGAGTGATGTCCAACTTAAGCCATATTCTGATTTATAAAACCAGTTCAATTTCTTGTTTTAACTAGTCCTTGTTTACAAACATCTTCTTCTACAGGCCATTTTTGTTGCTTCACAGAGAGTCTAAAAAAAAGTCTAAATTAATTCGCAATTATGGTTGAAATAAATCCCCATTTTGATTTTTGGCAGAATTGCACAGCCCTAATCAGGACGAGAGAAACTGTTCACTTTCACAGCATGTGTTTTTATACATATGAAATGACAACGATCGTACAGCTGAATGACGTTTAATTGCAAACAACTGTTCTTAATATTGTACTTTGCCCATCTGATTCCTTTGCAGCAAAGGTTGATGGTGTCACGGGTCACTTGATAAAACTGGAGTCCGAAAACTTCAGGACAATGAAAAAGTATAAATCCTTGACTACAACTCCAAACACAAACTCTAAATAAAATAACTTCATTCAAACATTCTTGGTTATCCTGAATAGGAAGAAAACTTGATTTTTCTCACAGATCAAAAGGGTGCTTGTCAGGACTAAATAATGAGTTATGCATGGAAAATGTTTCACAACAGCGTGAGTTGTAATGAGGGTGTGATTTGACTGAACATTAACTTCCTCCTTAAAACTTTTAAGTCACAGAGGTACCCAACTAAATACCTCTTAACATTAAACAGTAGTGGCTTGTTGAATGCCATTTGTAGGTAGACCAAAACGAGGACGCATATGAAATGTGATGAGAAGCACATCTACGGCTTGTGATTTTAAACAACGGCAACACAAACACATAATCCTGAATGTACCTTCATTTGTAAAGATGTTCTACTAGATGTCAAGCAACAATTCTGCACTTATTTAGCCTCAAGCATGGAAGAGGAATGCAGGAAATGTTCCATTTGAATCATCTTCACCAGATAAAAGTGCAGGATCACAGCTTTTGATTACTGACCAAAAGCTTCAGGTCAGTTTTAATTCCTCCGGAGACATTTAACAAACGTCACAATAAGGTTGGCACGTTGTTTTAATGCTGTGACCTTTGTTTTATAAACTAGAATGTTTATAGCGTTATGGGTGTTTAGTTGCGGGTTAAACTCCACACACCCAACGAGCTGATAAGGAAGCTTGGGAAAAAAAAAAAAAAAAAAAAAACCTGCTGATAGACAGAGCAGGAAACAGACTGACGACCGGTTAGTCACCTGCCAAGAGATATTGCAACAGATCAACAAGGAATTAACAAATAAGGCAACAGATGACCTCTGAACAACAACCAGTAACTATACGTGCAACTTTAACTTGTACCAACATGTAATCAGACATTGAGCCGGAGCCAAAAAGGGGAACAAAATTCACACATACAGTACCCTGCAAAAGCTTTCATCCCTCGTGAACCTTTCCATATTTCACTACAAGCACAAACTTCAACTATTTCTGTTCATTTTTTAAATGTGCAACTGCAGAGTAAAAGAAAAATTACACAGAATGTTAATTTCTTAGGGTTACTGTCCTGCTGGGAGCCAGACTCTAAGAGACCCCCCCCCCTCCCTTCCTGTATTTAGCTCCATCCATCTTCCCTTCAACTCTGAGCAGCTCCCCTGCCTCTGCTGAAGAAACAAATCTGAGAGGAAAACGCTGTTAAGACCATGATTAAGCATGGGGGGGCTTTTCGGGCAGACGTACAGTCTTAGTTTTTTGGGTTTTTTTCACTGCAGTTTGGCCCGGAAGTTCGACTTGGTCTCATGTGCCCTGATGTCTGCTGTGTTCTGAAGGCAGGCCGTTGCACTGATTTTGTTTTGGCATACGAGAGTAATGGGGCTGTCTACAAATGTTTGCCACAAACATTTTTTTGATTTTTGTTTAGAAAAAGAAGAGAACTGTGTGCATCATTTGCTTTCCACATTATCAACAATTATTCATTACTTTATAAAAGGCCTATCAGATAAAAACATCACTGTTCTATAGTCTTAATATTAACCATAACACCAGAAAGAAAAAAAAACATGTTTGGCTCTTTAAATACGCTCACTGACAGAAACTGAAGCACCCAGGAGGAATGTTCTGATTTGGATTTGGGATGCTGCGTTTGTAAGTGGTTTGGCTGGCAACACTGACGCCTGTAGAAGTGACACCACCTGAGGGCATTAGACATGCACGTCTGTGCTACAGCCAGTTACCACAGCATTACACGGTGCCTCGTAGATGGATGGGCCTTGCCAGTACTTGATAGAGCTTGATAGGGGTTTGACAGCTAGGCCAGGTGGTCCTATCTGGCAGACACTCCGGTATGTTGGCTGAACAGATGTCACTATGGCCTAATGTTGGAACTACCAACACACATGTTATCGCACAGCGTCTTTCCACAGCGCTCAAGTGCCGAGTAATGACCCAACAGTCAGCCCAAAAGTCAGCACTTGTCAAAAAAAATAAATAAAAAAATACAGCAATTGGAAAGCCTCCAATTAATGTTTTGTATGTTTTTTGGACGGAGATAGGATGAAAAGTATCATTGTTAGTAGAGTAGTTTTTTTTTTCCATGCAAAAGTTCCCAGCAATCCAGTTTCCCCTACTACACATCCATCTTAAAAAAAAAAAAAATGAAAAAAAAATTACCTTCCCTCTCCACTTTCTAACAGTTGCAACAAACCAGAATGTACACTTTCCCTCCCCCAGTTTGACCGCATACCAACTTTAAACTAATCTAGCCTTGCTTCAGAATGGGGTTTGAAACATTAACGGTGAAAAAGAACAAGTTACAGTGAGGCTGCATTTAAATCAGGCTGAGTAAGGATGAAAAGAAGAACATTTGCAGCACCTATCAAACACAAGTCAGACATGATTTTTTTTTTTTTTTTTTTAAACAGTCATTCCCACCTCAGGTCATCTGACTACATCTCATAGGATGGCCAAGTTAGACACCTCATAAGGGAAAACAAAGGCTATGGTTCAAACCTGATCAATGATTTTATATATATATATATATATATATATATATAAATAAAAACCTAAAATTTGGAATTCCCCAACTTGTTTTTATGACAGAGGGAAGCTTTAAGATTTTTATTTTAAAAAGGCAAGTTAAATTTAATGAACTTCAGTGTCATTGTTACATTCTTGTCCTTTCCTTTAGTATTTATTTCACAAAATATAAAAAATAAACTAAAGAAAAACATTTCCTTTAAGATTTTTAATACTTTTTCAATCAGAGTCTCCCTAGCGGCGTATTCATATGGATCACTTTTAAGTAAAGACGACATATTAAAATACCAAATAAAAAACATTTCCTTTTTTTGTTTATGTAAATGAATACTCCTGTTATATGGTACACGTTTATATGTTTTGATTTTTAAAGCTTTTCTTTTTTTTTTAGAGATATTATACAGTGACTGTTTTTCAGATACAACTTTTTACTGATTCAAATATGGTGATATTTGCTGCATTGTTTTATCAGAGTTATCTCGTTAATTGTAAGAGAGCTGTCATTCATCTCAAGAGATGGCTATAGACTATGTTCGCCTTTAAAAACTGACAGAAAACCTTACCGGCGTCAGAGGAAACCACGCAGATGACGAGCAGCAGGGCCGTGAACGCACCATCCATGGCTCAGGCTTTTGGACGGTTCTGATTAATGGCCAGTTTGGACTTCCTCCTCAGCGACCGAGTGCCAGAAGTAAATCAATTAAACCTCAGCTGCCCCTCATTTGGTAAAAGGATCTGGTCTACTCAGACTCCGCGGGATTTCACCAGCTGCTTTCCGTTGAAGTCAGTTCTTTCTTAAACGTCCCGTCAATGAAAGGTGAGTCACAACTCGGAAGAGTCCTCGGGCATGTGTGGTAAACCTTGATGGCTCATCAACCTGTAGAACACCTTGATGTGACGTCAAAGGATGACTCTTCTCACCAAACGGCTGCGCACTACCGCCGTCTAGTGGTCAGAAAGTCCATTAAAAATAACCCAAAACAAAATTAAAAAGACAGCAAAAAAACTGTATATAATCTAATAAATCTTAAAAGTCTAAAGGGTCTTTTTGCAAATGTTTCCAGGGAGTAATTGTATTCATGAAGGGTTTTATTCTGGCTTTAAGCACCCAAAAGGATCTTACTGTTCCTTGCATGTCAAATGAGATTTTTACCTTCTTAGGAAACTTTTGTATGTGGATCCACTTGAACAGTATGTAGGTATCAAATGTACTACTCCCCAGTGGCATAGGTTCTATTTATTAACCTGAAGCTTCTCAGGCCGCATTGATCAGTATTTATTACCCACAGCTCTGGTACTTGGACCCCGTTTTTTTATACATACTGTACATACATACATACATACATACATACATACATACATACATACATACATACATACATACATACATACATACATACATACGTATGAATAGGTTGCCTGTCAGTGCCACCTTTAAGAGGTATGCTATACCTTTCCACTGCTTTCCTGGCAATGTTCTAATGTTTTTTTTCCCATAACAAAGAAAACAGGTGACATTCATGGCACTGTCCCATTTTTTGTTTTCTAGGTCAGTTGTAGCCAGTACAGTCCCATCTATTTGGCCATAAACATTTTAAAATTAATACCTCAGCTGCTATTAATGTAAATGGAGGAATAATTATATTTTCAGAACTTAGTTCTGTGCAATTATGACTTGAAGCTAAGCTAAATTCTTATTTTTTTAAAGACTTTGAGAGTCATACATTTGTCTCAACATACGTAGATGACTACTACTACTACTACTACTACTACTACTACTACTACTACTACTACTACTACTAATACTTGCCTTCATCATCTACAGGTGTTGGAGAATGATGATGTTTATTTTTCTTGCTTGTGTCTAATAACTGTTGTGCCACATGCTGGTGCACCTTCTGTTTGTTTAATTGCTCTATTTGCTCCATAAAGGAGGTTGAACCTGTCACCTTTTTTATGGAAAATAAGCAATATCCAGCTTTGACTTTCTGACAGCTTCCTTCTTCAATCTTTTTTTCACAACCATTCCATCCATAATCTACAATCACAATTCCCTGAAAAATATATTGTATGTGCAGTTTAAGGATCTGTGCCTAAATCTGAGCAATGATTCAAATGTCTCCTTTCTCCTGGATCTGCCTTTCTGTGCTTCGTGATTCTCAGTTTTCCTTTCTGTTTTTCCCAATTCTTGTCTTGAATATCATGCTGATTTTCTTTCTATCCTGTTGAATTAACTGAGACTTTTAGTAGAACCATTGCAGCTGTATTTCCAATCTCTTTAACTTTTAAAATGCTGTCCCGTCATATCAATTCTGTAAAGCTTTTGTTAGGATGTCTAGTGTGTTTTCTTTCAGCTAAAATCAGAACAGATCATGAATCCCATAGTTTTGTATCTTCAACCCACCAAAGATTTCTGCCATCATTTCTTCTGTCTAATGGAGAAAGGCCAAAACGTTTCAACAAAGAAGAACCCGTCCAGAGAACTTATCCGTTTTCTTTTTTTTTCCTACCTAGATTATTGAGCTGAATCAGAGGGCTGTTTCACCAAAGTAGAATTTAGAAGTCCAGGATAAGAGATAAAGCCAGGCTTGACTTAGTATGATGAGGGTATCTGTTTCACAAAGGCCAACCCAGACTCAGGAGGTGCGACTATGTCAAGTCAGGATTTGAATACTTCAGATAAAAAAAAAAAAAACACTTTTTTCAGCAGACCATGTAGGTGATCTCAGATTCACTGAAACTACAATAGATGAGTTACGTGCGTCCAACTTCGAAACAAGCCGACATCATCTTTTGATGGAGGCTGATGAGGAACTGAAGCTCATCATACTCAAGCAATGAAACACTGCTGCTGGTATGGCTTAAAGGAAAACACGTGTTTGGAGCTACTTATGTGGCAAAAAAGTGTTAAGCCATTTTCTCTCATCTATCAGATTCTGTGGCTCTAGAGGGCGCTGTTTCACTGACCTTTCCAGAACTCCTGAAGCAGTAGAGCAGTCCAGATGGAGGGAACCTGTTCAGCAGACAGTTCCTCTCATATCAGATTTTAATTGTGGCATTAATAATTAATACAAACATTGTTTGCATGTAAACATTATTCATAGACTCTAAAACAAATTGAAAGAAGTTAATGTAGGATACCGGATATGCAATGAAATGACCTATTCATGATAAAATAAATCTAATAACATAATATTATTTCCATTAAGAAATGTTAAGTCACTGAGCCTTGTGGTTTGTATAGTTTTGTTTATTTTGGGGGCTGTAAGATTGCATATTTTGTGCACTTGAGGGGAAATATTTTTGTTCTGGAGGAGTCAGTAAAATGTATTTATTGACAACACCTTTGCTTCTTCATCAGCCATTTCTCTAATCCTCTCAACACATGCAATAGTTTATTAAAGGCCTCTCTGTCGAATTTAAAATAACATTAGTCTTCAAAAACAAAATTGAACAGTAATGGCCACATAGTTCATTATAAAGTTAAGAATGGTATAGACTACCATCACAATTTTAAAATAATTCTAGTACTTGACTGAATACCAATATGTATCGGTTGTATTTTAATGCATGCTAATAAAAAAATACCAAAATATACAGATAAGAAATGTCACTGACAAAACTCATTGGTTTCTGATCAGTGTGACCACTGACAGAACAGATGAGGCACTAAGCCTGGCTGTTAGCCTGGTCTGGAGCAGGCTAGCTGCACACAATAAATTACCATAGTAACTTATGAGCTACTGGTTTTGTGAAACCAAGTCAAGCCTTAATTAAGCCCGGATATATGGAAAATCCCGGCTTAATCCTCTATCTTGGTTTTGTGAAACTGCCCTCAGGACATTCATATGTGCATACTTACAAAGAAAAATCTTTGCTGAGTTTACAAACTTGAACCAAAGTCAAATTAAATTATTGCAATGACATATATATATATATATATATATATATATATATATATATATATATATATATATATATATATATATATATATAATCATACCTACTTTGAATTTGAGTCCATACTACTTCAGAGTCATATACACAATTACATGTGCTTACACACATCTACATTCAGACACTTTTTTTTTGCTATTACCCATAGCAAAACCAGCCACAACAATTGTATAAGTATACAACCATGTTGGGTGGCTAATAGTCCTTGTTGGTGTTTACGGTTCTTCTTCCATCTCAGATCTTTTTGAGAAAACCAGTTTGAGCCTTTTTTCTAAACTGTCTCATGCTTTGACAGCTGGCCTTTAATTCAATGCAGAGTTTGTTTCACACCATCTTACCGCTTACTGAGTTATACATTCTCTTCATGTATGCTCGAGCTCATAAGATGTTGAAACAAGTTTTTGTTTGCTGTCTACTAGCTGTATTTTATTTTAAGTTATTAATAAAGAACACAAGCAATCAAACACAAAAACATGAGCAAACCAACCACCAAATAAACAAACAAACAAAACAGAAGTGGGGGAGAAAATAGTCTAACTACAACCAATGTAAAAGTGTGATTAATAATCACCCATTTTCATAAACTGTTTCCTGCTACTTAAATCACTCCTCATTCACTTCACCTTTATTCTCATACAGCAATTTATGAGAATAAATAAATAAATAAAAACAATTTATCTGTCTGCAGTTTTATAAATTCTCTATATAATGTTCCTTCTGGTCAGATGCTCATTAATGTAGGTCCATCACATTTAACCGGACAACCTGTGTAGATGATGGCTCACTGAAGGTACAGCAACTATTTAAGAGGACTCATGTAATCGTCCATCACTGCAACTCTGCACCCTGTAATTTCTTTGACTTTAAGTGGTGGCATCATTTGGACAGTTCTAAGAATCCAATCTGAACTGAAACTGTTAGAACTTGTACCACTGAAACTTTATCTTTCCATCTTAAAAAACCGACAACCTTTGATCCTTTGAACAGTGCTTGTGCATTAAATCTTAGATGATAACATATTTAGAACCTGACCAGCCAGATTGAAAATGCATAGCACTCTACGTTCTGCAGATCTCTCTGAGCTGATTGGGTGAAGCGACTCCTAGTGCCCGCCTACCAAATCTTGGTTTTAGCCAATCACGGTATCGAATGTAAGCAGCAGGCGCCATGAGAAACCACAAGAAGGTAAGCTAGTCGAGGCACTTCTTGCTGTTCTTCTTTCAAAAATAAAATTGTGGATTCTTACAAAACAGATGTGATAGCAGCATATAAATGTGCGTGATTGGCCCGAACCCTTTTTGGTTCAGACACAGTCGGGTGAAGCCGGAGCGGTACAAGATGGATTCTTGTGTGTTTGTGAGCGCACAAATACTGCGAGAATTCATCTTACAGGCAAGGTGAACACTTTCATGCTGTTACTGTAATTTAACCTCATGCATTTAAATTGTCAAATGCTTTACGTTTAGTGTTTTTAATGTTTGTTTTGTCTGTTTATTTTTGTCCACAGCAACATGTGCTGCTGCCTTTCTAGGGCAGATCACCCTTGTCAAAGAGGTCTTGATCTCAATGGGTTTTATCTGATTTAAATAAAAGTGCAATGGAAAAGTAAAATCATATAGGTCAGCTCATACTATAGCTATACTTCCTCTGATGTCTGTTTTCTAAACACATTAATTTGATAAAAAATTTAAAAAATGAACAATTTAAAAATAATAATAATTTTAGCTCATTGATTATGAATCTATTCTAATTTAACTTAATCCAAAGTGAAACTTCTGATTTACTACAACTTTAAACCAAATAGTCATTATAACACACTGCTTTTTGTGACCGACTTTACTCCCCCAAAGACCCTCACTGCAGACTACTGTTATGTCATTTTACTATCGTGTCTTCCATGTGACTGAGGTTTAAGACAATCCACGCCCTTTTCTCTCACCAAGCTCTCCACGCACGCACCTCAAACAGTTACTGTGCTGAAGGGCAGATGCAACAAAGTTAATCCCATCACTGGCCGGTTGCACTGCTGCATGTGTAAACATGTGAGCAGCTGCTTAACCCCTGGTCCCTCCCACCACAGCCTGCTGCACACAGCTGGACAGAAGCACACTAGTCTCATCCAGAACCCAGAGCAACCTCTCATTCCACTCAACTTCAGATTGTTTTTGTCCAAAACACAAGACCCAGTGGCTGATCGCCATCCACCGCTGCTACACACAGCCTGTCTCCATCCGTCCATTCAACTATCATGCGGATGCTGCTGGACAGCAGCTGGATGAGATTTGGACCAGCAGGCGACGGGCTGGATGACTGGGTGACAGGACCGCTTCCAACACAGGAGCAGGAGGTGTGTGGAGTTCCACTTCAACTGGATTAATATATTTATGGCTTTTATCTCTCCACTACAATTTTATCTTACACTGATAAAGGTTTCTCCAGAAGAGACAGAAATACATGTTCCTTCTGATTTGTGTACTCGATATGGGCTGGTAATAGATGTAGGATGCAAAGTTGAACATCTATCCTGGCAGTTATTAAATATTTAGTGGAGAATTCACAAAGCAGTACAATGTCTTCAATTTCTGCAACAGTTCTGCCGTCTCTATTTGCTTTACATCGGCACTGGATTCACAAAGCAGATTGCACTAAAAACAGGCAGGAGCAAACCCACTCATGAAGTCTAGCAGATAGGATCAATTCCCATCTGTTTTTCTATCAGCTCACAGTTGTCTATTTTTTTTTTTTTTTTTTTTTTTGCCAAAAACACAGTGTTTTACTTTTTATTAAGATTGTAATAAACCTTACTGGGTCCAGGGTTATGGATTTGTTTTTGCATTGGTGACCGTGTTGATCTGCCAGGTTGTGAGTTTTGGGGGGAAATTATATTTTTCATGATTTATTTTTCTTTAGAACTGTCTCATAGCTAAAATTAAGAAGTCTAATCTGTGTCCTTTCTGTATACGTGTGCTATTGACTTCCATCCAAAATGCTTTTTTTAAAATTCATAACTGTTGCACATTGATTGGTATTTTTTTGAGCGTTGTTGTTTCCACCTTTCAAAATTTTCAGGTCGTATTTTCTTTTTTTCTTTGATCACAAAAAAAAATCATTTTAGGGCCAAAAAATTCTGAAACAACACAAATACTTGCTTTGTGTGGCGAGGAGTAAAGTTCATAGTCTGATTCCTAACAAATGTAAAAGAATATGTTGATACATAAAATTATGAGGCAATCTTTAAACACATTTTTTTGTGTCAAAGGGATACAGCTGGGTCCCATAAAGTCAGCCCCTGGAGTTTACAGAAAACCCCAGTAGCTGACTTGAAAAGGAAATTTAAAATATTTAAAAACATCTAACTGGGCAGGAGGAACAATGTTGCAAAAGTGTTTCCAAATATATAAATGATGCTGCAGATTGTATTACAATGTAATGATCTATTCCTTTTAACTGATTTATTGATTGTACTAAAATATATGCAATCATAGTCATTTTTATGTTGTTGGCACACATTTTATAGTCTTACCAAAATAAAAGGAAAAAAAGATTGGATGTAATAACATACTTTGAGATTTCACTTAATACATCTCTATTTCACCCCACAATGACCAGTTACCCCCCCCCCCCCCCCCCCCACGACCCTTCAAGGATAAGTGGCCGAAGCCAACAAATGGATAATTAAGATCTTTTTGTGATTATTATTTTTTTTAATCTAAACAGATCATTTTCCTAGTTGGTTGTTGATGTGACCTGATTTCCTCTGACTAGTGACTATAAAACAAAGAATCCAACAAGGTAGAACTGTCACTGGTAAATGCCATTCTCTAATTTTAGTTTTCTTTTTGAGTTTTTGATCAAATCTGAAATGTTCAGCAGCTCTCTGTTGGGAGATTCTCTGCAGGGTTGAGAATTACTCCTGCAGAGGACTAGCAGAGTGCTGGGTCATCCACACAGTGTGAGTGATTACTGGAAGGAAAGGGGATTTAGGGACACTGATGTAAACAGCAACACGGCACGTCGTTCTGTCCCAGCTGGTGGTTGGAGGATCGGCCAGATTCAGCTTTTATTATGTGTGCTGATCCAGCATTAGATCAAGACTAAATCCAACCGTTCTCCCCAGCCGAAGGCAAATCCCCGGTAGCCTTCAGTTTCAGTGCAACAAATGTACTGTGTGTATTTCTGTGCATACAACTGAATCTGACTCCACACAGCAGGGCTTCACTAGGGTCATGGCACTGACAATGAAACAACATGGCGTTAGGGACTTCTGAGACAGCCTACAAACAAACAGCCTACAAAGTGTCTACATAGAACCCATAATGGGTTTTGATGTAAGTTGTATGGCTCACAAACCACAATGGGATTCCATAAGAGATACACTATTTGGATGACGGTTACCATATGTTAAAAAAGCATTAAAAGTGCAGAATTTAGACTGAAACATTCTTCACTGACTTTGGTTTCTGCATAGGGAGAGTTCAAGGTTCTCTCTGTTAGGAGGAACATTTCTCTTAGAGCGGTGAGTTTGTAGGAAAGTCAAATAACCCTTAGAGCAGAGAAAGTCTAACAGGTTGGCAGATGGAACCCCCATTTGAGCTGATTTTAGCTAATTAAACCCAAATTGAACATTTCTATACCTGTGGGATATAAAAAAAAATCTGCTGTTTTCTGAGTTGAATGAGGCTCTATGGCATCACCCTAATTTTTGGCCCTCTTCACAGATTCTATTGAGTGTATAGATCGTTTTCACGTCAATTTAAACCCCTAAAAGGAATACTTCAAGGTTTAAGGGAGAGTTTATATATTTCAAAAGTGCAGTTGTGAGTTCAGCAGCTTACACTGAAGCAGAAGGCCTGACCCCCAGCTTTCTGCTCCAAGTCATCCCAGAGGGCACTCCGTCAGACTGAGACAAGTCACGTTCTTTCCCACCAAACCCGTCCAATGTCTTTAGCTTGTTTGCTTTGTGCCTTGATGAAGGGTCGTGCTGGAACAGAAAAGGGATCAAATTATCCAACTTCCATGTATGAATACTGCAGATCACATTATAGAATGTAGAGAGAGGGCATAAAGAGGTGAAACCATCCTCAAAATAAAAGACTGAATGAATGACAATTTGTACAGTTATAGCAAAAGCATGGTAGATTCACTTGAACTTCTTCTTTTTCTTTGATTTTAAAAAATAACCTTGTTCTGTTTAATATTGTACAGATGTAACAGTTTGCAAAGCTTCTTAATTTATGATTTTGGTCACTTCTCCCTGTTTAATTTTATCCTTATAGATAAAATGACTCATGCAAGCTTTAAGCTGAAGAATAAAACTGTGTCTCTTCTCGTGTCCACTAACATTCTCTGCTACGAGGATTTGAGTAAAACACCATTTTGCAGAGATTCTGTTTAATAATGCTTGTGTGCACGTGTTAGTTTGCATGTATTCACTTGAGTGTTTCCAAAATCAGTTTTTAAAACTTTAATTTTTTTTTTGCTGATCTTCAGAGCACTGACTGGCCTGCGGTGGGCTTAGAGGAGGACAGAAGCTCAGAGTTGGCGTTGTACATTTGTGTCCCTGTCTTCTCCGTCTTCCTGCTGATCCTCCTGGTTGGTCTGGTCTATCAGCGTTGTTCCCGCCGTAAACTTACACTGGCAAACATAATCGCCCTGGATATGCAGGCTGCAGATGCCAACGCAGAGTTTCTTGCCTCCCTAACCAGGAACGCCGAGCGTCACACCAGCACCAGCTCTGACGGCTCAGACGGCGTCTTCGTCATGGTTTATCTCCCTCCGCCATTTGAGGAAACGCTCACCAAAATCACCCGAGCTGCCAGCCTGTCCAGCTCCAAGGACATAGAATCCATAAAGATTGAGGATCTGGAGGCCATGCTGTGCCCTGAGCTCAAGCATAACAGGCAGTGTGTGTAATATGGACTTAACTCCAATGTTACAAGAGACTTTACAACTACAACCGGTTTATAAGCCGATGGTCTGGAAAATACAATCAGCACGTGCAATCAGACACCAGTGTTCTGAAGAGTAGGTACTTCCTTTGCCTCCAGATTTTAGTTTTACAGCTATTTAAGTTGGCACTAAATGTTCGATATCAAATGTATAATATTTAGAGTAACATAATATAATTGTCAGAAAAATGTGTTGCTTTACCGACACAAGAAAACAACGGACAGATGTAGTTGGAGACGAGGAAGTAAGGTTGACCCACAAGGTATCAAGCTGCTTGATCTTCTACATGTGAGGGTAGGGAATCTCTAAGTGTTTAATTTTCTGTACTCTGATACTGAAGGATTAAAGTTTTATTCACAGCACTCACAGTTATTTAAGGAATAAACACATAAAAATCTCTGCAGTGATCTTCCTTTTTTGGGTGGAAAATAAAATCTGGGGAGAACGGAGCAAAAATAATCCTTTTTCTGATCAGACCACACATAACAGTGCTTAACTAAAAACACTTGGGATAAAATCCTCTTACTTATTAAGTTTCACCACGGGCAAATAAATCCTGAACAATACCATGTGTCATTGATTATGTAACACAAAACAAGCTAAAATACAGAGGCACAGTATCACAAACATACTCCACCCTGCTCAAAGGATTACCTAAACCAGGCACACAGTATAGAGTTGAAAACTTTAAATGTAGTCATCTTCTTCCACCGTTACTTTATCCACTATGTGCAATGCACCAGTACCACTGGCAGTGGAACAGATCCTCAGCATGATGCTACCACCACCATGCTTTCATACTGGAGACTATGTGTCTACTGATTACTTCCTGGTGTGTCTGTTGTTTTGTTTTTCTCATAAGTCTATGCCATGCATTCCACTGACTGAGAAAATATCCCCATTGGGACAATAAAGTTATTTTTTAAATCCATCTAACATCTATCTACTGTGTTCTTAAATCTGGACGCCTGTCCTTGAAGTTATAAGTAGTTTAAAATATAAAATAACATGCATGCCTTTTGTGAGTGTGTTTAAACCTTTAATGAGAATTTGAGTTTAATTGTCTCTTAGATGAGATTTTTGGAGCCTGGCTGCCAAGCTGTCACACAGATGCTTTTTTGACATCACCGTTAATTCAAGTTTTCTGGACATTTGATAAACACGCTGCTGAATGCTACATATCAGTAAAGGTTACTTCCACAGGCTTTTCATTGGGTGATCAATCACTTTGAGCACAAATTCAGCTTGCTGTCCAAGCAAATGTGCTCTCAATACCAGACCTGTTTTCTATTCAGAAACAAAATATTCCAAATAAGAAAGTTTAGAACACATATTTTTTTCTGTCTTTGTCAGCACTGTAAAGATTTAACAAACCATCCAGCCATCAAGCACAAAGAGGAAACAGATACAGCCTAAAGTGTATTTTGCTGCATTAGCTACCAGCTCAAAGTTGTCCTCAGCAGTAAATTTAACACGAAGTACCTAACATCTATGAAAGAAAACAGACCTTCATCCACTGGAGTTAAGGAGATCCTGCTTCTTCTACCAAAAGACAACTAACAAGAAACAGAACCGGAACCAAACACACTTTTAGGGAAGACTGCATTCTGGATGTTAGGTCCATGGACAATTTCTCCCCAAACAAATCTGATTTTCACATAGGGTCAACAGAGGATATTTTTGTGGATGATAGCCAACTTTTCAGTCTGCAATTTTATTTGTGCTCCTTTTTAAACCAATATTTTATTGAAAGCATTTAACTTTGCTGGTCAACAGGTTTCAGGTGAAGGTGAAAAACTGTTTCATCAGTATTGTGAATGTTTGCTGTGAGATTATTGGAGCCAAGCAGTGGGATTATCCAAAATTTGGAAGAAACATGTGGCTTAAATTGTATACAAAAGAAGAGCTAATAATTATTTTAAGTCCTTCACTGCCTTGGTTGCTGAAAATGAACAATACCCATCTTAAATTTTTTTTATGGCAAACTGGTTTTATTGTATTTATGTTTTTTAGGCATATATCATTTTTGTAATACAAGCAGTTTTTGTTTGTTTTTGAGGATGCAAACTAGAAGTTATTGTCCAGTCTGAAAGGTTCCAAAGGTCTTATCAAATGGGACTGATGAAAGCATGTGCATTAGAGTAGTCCTAGAGAGGGACCGTATGCTGTGCAATCAGTCGGATTGTCCAAGAACCTCAATACAGGCTAAGAGGATGAGAGGATAAATCATGGATCAATGCAGTTCAGGAAAACTATCTTATAATAATGTCTTGTAGACGTCAAACCATCACACAGCCAATGTGGCTTATATGTACCACTAATGTGTGTCAATGTATAATTCACAACCTCCAAAGTGGTAGTATTTGAGGCATTTTAGCACCATCTAGCTGTCAGACCCCAGATGTGTTTCATCTCACTATTTGCAGACATAATATCTACATTTATATTTACTGTTCATGCCATAATCAAATTAACAATCTCTATTCCAAACTCTATTTAGAAGTTTTTGACAACTTTAAATGGGCTGGAAGGGGATGGCAGTATATTGCTAAGCCTGAGCTTTGGGCTGAAAGGGATCCAGAAAGGCAAGTTCTGAATGTGTGAATGTGCTTAAAGACAGCAGAAGCTACAGGCTAAAGGAAAGCCAAATATGGAAAGAGTGTGCTTGTAGAAAAGACTGTACTTAAACTTAGAGCCATATGTTGGGGGATATGGGAAACTGTGTGTGCTGTCCATGTAATTTATGTTACATGGACATATACTGTCATTTATTATGTACTTGTGTGTCTGAAATAAATACCTATCACTGTCTGTAACCCTGTAAAAAGAGGGATTCCCTCTAGAATGGGATTGGATCCCTCCAGCTCGTGTTCACTTCTGTACTTTTTGATTCTTGTCTGGTTGAAATAAAATCCTCCTTTGTTCAAGTAAGTCTGTGTCAACAGCGTGTCGTCCCTGGAGCATTCATACATGGACAGTTCGAAGGTGACACACCCCATACGCAACACTTTCATCTGGTAATCTGTTACTCCAAATGTGCCTGGGGTATAAAAGACACGATGCATAGAAGCATTTCTTTTTGCCAATAGCCAGTAAGATAAATGAGGATCCATTTGTGTTGTCACCTTGCACATTCAGCAGCACATTAAGGGTGGTTACAAAAATGACAATGGCTCGCTGTTGAAGAATTGCAGCACAAAACAACATCTGGAGGCCCCCACATCTCCAGAACAAGCTAGGATATGTTCTTTGAGAAGAATACCAGGAACAAGGTTTTTTTTTTTTTGAGTCCCGCCGTCACAAACACGAAGATGGGAAGTTTAGTGAAATGTGGAGACTTTAACTGGAACTGTGAGCTTCGGTCAATGAGACTATATAGAGGTTTTTAGTGTTGTGCAATCAAGCCATGAGGAAAATTCAGACTAAAGTTTAAAGCTACTGAAATGTGAGACTTTTACAGGCCACCAGGGGACTGCCCATCACTGCAGGGGGGTGCCAGCACCAAAGCTAAGCTGCCTTTCTCACATCTTCCTCTTTGCCTGTGAGCCCTCCTGACGACTGGTTCACATCAGGGAGACAGCCACCTGGGTCCGAATGGGTTTAACCCCCAGGAACATGTGCAGTGCCAGCCAGGCTAAGTAAAGTCTGCTTTCTGTGAAACCAAAATCGGAACTTAACAGCCGACCGCCCTGGAAACGGTCTGCTTGTAGCCTTTCTCCTCTGTTGCAGGAAAGCTGAGTCGAGACGGCGCGGAGCGGCCTGCTCTCCTGCTACTAGGCCAAGCTAAGACCACGTTCTTTAAGAAGAACTTTGGTTCTTTGACTTGGATCTGCAGTGAATCAGGATTCACTGAATCATTCTGATGATGGTTTTCAACCACCGTCTTTTTGTTTCTTTTGTGTGTACGTAGTTCCTTAGCTTCCTTTTACCTTAATTTTACTTAGTAGTTTAGTTAAGCTTCACTAGCCTAGTAGAGAGGAGTTGTTGGTTGAAATATAGCGTTAATTCAGATACACAGCTTTATATGGTGATGTTCTCTGGATGTTCATTTATTTCTGTTAATAAATTATTAAACTTGAAGAGAAGTTGTGACTCATTTATTCTATGTGTGTGCAGAGTTTGCTGTTAAACGATCACCAGTGCTCGTATAATCCCTTTCAACTATTGTCCTGATATCAGCTCTAGAGCGGATATTCACCGGAAAATACCTAACAGACAGAGAGTTATTTATTCAATTATTAAACAACTTAAAACACTCCAGGTGGGTGTGGAAAAAAACAAAGACCAAACAGGGTGTGTGATGCTGTGTTTTTCTTCCACAAATACCATGCGTCAAAGACTAGTGACAAACGCTAAAACTGAAACCTTGTGATCCTCACCAGAAAACTGAAAAATGGCTGTTACTGGGTCTTTTGGCTGGATAATAATCCTAATCCTATGGTCAAATAAACACAGAAACGGGCCACCATGTCAGTGGGTTAGCAAAAAGAGAAGAGTCAATCAGTGGGAGGATCTCTCTCTCTGTGTCCTAGTGGTGTAAGAGTAAGTGTTGTCCTGCTAATGGAGGACAGCAATGCAAATGGAGTCATTTCTCAGAATGGTTACAACCAAAGGTCCTCCACACCTCATATGCCCATTATATTTAAATTAAAGCTGGAGTGTTCCTACATTTTGTAGTGTGAGATCAGCAATAAAGGATTTCAAACAGGCTGACTATTAGACTAGTCCTAATTAGCCAGAAAAATATATTTTTCCTATCTATTAAAATCCACTTTTTTATAGGTGAACTCATGCTTTCACCCATCTATCTAGAAGTAATGTTGTATCTTGTCCACATTCCCCCTATGTCCTGGTTCCCACTTTGCAAAAGTGATCAGAAACATTAATTTTCTCATTCTGAACACAACACACGTCACATGCTTCATATGTTTATTTAGTTATTTAGTTATCTGAACAGTGTGATGAAAGAACACAGATCATTTTATTGAGATTTAAAGAAATAAGCTGACACATTTTTTCAGCAATCGCTGAAGTACTGGTCAACATTCTTGCACTTGTCGTCTATGAGTTTCTTGATACTGCAAACAAACAGAAGGGATATGCGTCATTCTCTGTAACCACATATTGTTAACAATGGCGTACACTGACGGAAAAAGATATCATTTGAAAATCTAAAAAAAACAGTAAAACAAGGAAGAAAATGTTTGTAAAATGGAACTTACGCTTTCCACACCCCCTTTGAGTGCTCCGACGTGAAGCCATTTTTGCTGTTTGAGAAAGTAAAAAATATACATGTATATATGTATGCTTGTCTCCAAATAACAGTTTTTCTTTGCCTTTTTATATTGAAGCAAGATAAAATGCTGAGAAATTGTTTGCCCCCCCCCCCCCCCCCAACAGATTTCTTCTGTTTGTTTGTCGCCTCCACACAGTAAATTTGTCTGAGTGAAATGTACTCAAATTAAATAAAAATGACAGAGAAACTGATAACATTCGGTTATCTAAACTAAATTCTACAATTTGAGTAAATCTGAGTAAGTTTCCTGTGCACGAGTTAAGGTCTGTGTTAATGATAAGAAAGAGACTGGGCAAAAGGGCATTGACAGGAGATTTTAAAGCCGAAACCACTGCTGGCTAAAATGATCACAAAGGTCCATCACGCAGTGGACTAAAAATATTGGTCATAACCAAGACTTCTGAGAAAAGACACATTTTTAAATGTCTTTGTGTTCTGAAATGAAATATTGTGTATGAAATATAACATTTAAAAGAAACAACTTTAAAGTGACAAACATGGTCATGGTACTGGGGCTACTTTACTTCTTCCTGACCTGGATGATGTCATGGACCCATGAATTTTGCTCTCTACCAGAAAATCCTGAAGGAGAATCATCAGTTTGTGACCTTGAGTTCAAGGTCAACTTTACTAATGCTATAGTACAATGATCCAAAGTAAATCAGCAGGTCCAGCATGGAATGGCTCAAAAAACAAGACAACGTTATGGTTTTAGAGTGGCCTAGTCAAAGTCTAAACTTAAATCCAGTTCAGATGCGGTGGCACGACCTTAAAGCAGCAAGTGTTGTTTGAAAATGCTCCTGTGTGGGTGAATTAAAATCGTTCTGCAGACATCTGAAGCCGCCCAATGTGGCACATCTGGTTGTGAGCTTAAGGGGACATTTACTTTTTCCTCATAGACTTAATTGGTTTGGATAGCTTTGTTCCTTCAGTAAATGAACTCATTATTTTCATTGAGTTTTTTTGCATTTTCTTTTTACTCAGGTTATCTTTTTCCAACATTGAATTTTGTTTCATGACCTGAAACATTTAAGTGTGGCACTAAAGAGAAAAAAAACTGAAGAAATTTGTAAAGGAGGCAGATCAGAAAAGATCCAGAGACTTGAGAATAGTAACTGATATCCAAGTTTACCATCAGGAACCTGGTGTCCCTCTATGCTACCAAGCTAAAAGTGAAATAAAGACTTACACAATCTCAGTGAGGAGTTTCACCAGGCAGTTGATGTCATCAGATATGTCGTCATCAATCAGTTCTAATAAAAAAAAAAGCAAAAACAGTATTTTCTGCTTTAAGTTGATAGAAAAAGCCTGGCCTGAAACTGCAACACTCCTCATACCATGCAGATGTTGCACTAATACTTAAACAATTAGCAACTTAAAACCATGCTTACTGTTGCAACTGATGCCACACAGGTTGGGTAAGGTGTTGTTCTCGCTGCTGCACACCAGGCCTTCAGCAAGTTGGAAAAGACCATAAAGATTCATGTCTTGATCGTCCTCGTTGCTTCGTCCCCCCTGTTTCTTGCCAGACTGATGTTTGCCTTTGGAGCGGCTCCCCTCGGCAGATTCCGATCCGGATTCAGATCCACTCTCACTTGACCCCTGTCCCTTCTCACGCCTCAGCTCAGTCACGGTGCTGGTGTTGAAGCCTGAAAGCTGCTCCACATGACAGACCACTGAGTGGAAAATGAAATCACCAATAAGTCTCTGACCGAGTTCTTTTCACTCAGCATTGATTCATATACAGTTTTTAACTTCTCTGCAGCCTCCTTTAGGTGACTGTGTGGTTATGAAGGCATGCCGCAGCATTCGTACCTCTACAACCAAACACACACAGTCTTTAAATAGCTGTATGAGTGTGATTGGATGAATGTGGCTATAAAAGCGCTTTGACTCGTCAGTATGACTAGAAAAGCGCTCTATAAATTTAGTCCATTTATTTCTGAATATTTCAAGTTGTTCTGATCAAGGTCTCTGACTGTGATGTTTTTAAAGATTTGGCTCAGCTCTAACAGAGGACCCAATGTTAACTTTCCTAAGTTTCTCTACAATTAGGGTCACTCAACGTTTTCTAGCATAATTTTTCAATTATAATTACTAATGATTAGTGTGATGGTTCGTTTTATTAAAAACCTTTTCAGACATTTATTCATTGCATAAATCACAGCCACTATTTTATTCAGCCATTTACATGAATTGCTGAATCCAGAACCAGAACCAGGTGTTTGTGTGTGGTGAGTTAATGTCTCAGGTCTGCAGGTCCATGGAACAGTGAAATACAGTCAGATGCTGGTCATATTTGCCTCAGTTTTTCCAGATGGACTAGAATTTATGTTCTGTACCCACCCAGCACCACTACGCTCACACAGCGATACGACCCTGCTCTGTCTTTGCGTGTGATTGGCTGCATGTTGTTTCCTTCAGACTAAAGTCCTGCCTGCCTCAGCAGGTCACCTCCTGTGACCAGCACATCCTTCAGAAACATGATTTAACCACAGCGTCTTCCAAAGGCTCCTGAAAGTACTGAACACGAAACTGAATGTTTGCAACACAAAATGTCTAAAATCTAAAAAGTTTTCAGTTTGGAAGCGTTGATTTCTCCTTGTGTACTAAAGAGCGATTATTTATCTAATGTGTTTCTCATGGAAGGAAAAACTGGGTACCGACCTTTGGCCACGAAGCGGTCTCCACTCAGGCCCGACTGCTTCATGCTGTCTGGCAGGGAGTTGAACACTTCCCCCATCAGCTGCTTCATCTCACACTTGGTCAGAGTTTTTGCTCCGACCAGAGCGCTGCCCAGCACGGCAAAAGCGAAAAGCACAAGTACCTTCATCTTGACACCAACTGTATTCTCTGACTCTGAGACTGTGTGGCATGCTGCTTATATGTGCTGGAAGCAGAATTCACGGCAAAGAATCAGGGAACATCTATTGTCCTCCGGAACAAAGGACACTCCCTCAGCTCTCAATGCTGCTGTAAAACTCTCAGCTAATTTCAGAGGATAGCCAAAGAGGCTCGGGGAGGAAACTAATACTTCTGCCTGAAACTGTCTTTTCTCATTTTTATAGGTCACATCTTGTCCAGCCGAAAGGAGACTGTAATCCAGGTAAGACGAGACGATTTACCTTCCCACGTCACCGCATGGCCTTTATAATTTCTGTGATTATGGAGCAGAATGAAAGAACATCCTGAGCATAGCTATCAGGTTAAGAGTCTTCAAAGGAAGAACAAAAGCATAAACAACAAAACAGCACAATCTGAACGTGAAATAGAAATGTGGTAAATCAAACGTTTTATTGCACAGAAGGTTGAAAGAATTGCGTGCCTGAAAGCAGCAGGGGGTTATCATATGTTAAAGCAACTCTACTGCACAGAAATGAGAGCAGTTTATTAGGAACGATGTTCCTGCAACACAATCAGTAAACGTTTTGTTTGCTTTTACGTCGGTGTCATTGGTTACCTAAAGGGAAACCGGAGTGTTCTCTTGTGCACACATAGAGCCGAAAGCATCTGAACAGAAACAGTTGGGTTTGGTGTCTGCAGCTTTCAGGGTCAAGCAAGCAGTTTTGATCACTTTGTGAATTTTAGGAAAGTCGAGATATCGTTAGCATACCTCTGGAGATGTACAGGACCATCCTTCTGTTCTGGGTCAGCATTTAACTCAGATTATATGATGAAATGTAAGGTGATGGCAAACAGGCTGAAATGGGAGGCAACCGGACTTGGGCTCAGTTTTCCTGAGAAAGTCCGGTTGCCTTCGATGTAAGCCTATTTTCCGTTGCAATGACCCGGCAGTTCAGTGTCAGACACAATCCAAGAGGGTTACAATGCTAGTTTAAAAATCATGTGCAGAAAATGATTAGACCCCACACCATACTGCTAATTATATAAGAATTATATTTAATTAATCCTTCACCTCACCTGCCACTGTGAAATGGAAGGAAATGATGCATACAAGGTGTGGAATGATGTGGTCAACGGGTGGATGCTGTGTACACTGGAAGGTTGGACACCCTAATGGTAATTTAGAGTGGCCAACTAACATTATATGTATATTCGTAGACTGTGAACGGAGAAATGTATGGGGAGAAATGCAAACTCCATGCAAAGGAATCAAACTCAGGACCTTACTGCTGTAAGGTAACAGTGCTAACAATCTGCAGACCTAAATTATGTTATATATTTGCTGGTCTTTTGCATTAAATTCCTTTAAAATAAACAAAAGCAAGGTTTTATTTTATGTATGTTTGCAAAGTTCTGCTTTCTCACCTGACTTCTCACCAAAAGACATTTAGCCTGGGAAGCTGCGTATTCCAGATGAACTCAAAGGCATCGTTTTAGAGGCAGAGGCTTCTTGTTTGTCAGCACCTTTAAATTGCCAGCATTTTAAAGGAGGGTTAACAGCGGACAGTGTGTCCTTGATGTTCCAGTTCTTGGGAGACTTAAACCTTGAAGGTTCCTGGGTTGTTCCTGAACATCCTTACAGACTAACCTTTAACAGAGGGACAGTTTGTGTCTTCTTCCAGGCCCTCCCAAAGTGGTGACACTGAATAAACTCTAGATTGAAGGGATTATCTTGGATTATGAAGTTGCTTAAAATGGTTAAAAATGCCTTGTTTTTGAAAGGTAGTTGAAGCTGTGTGCTGCAGACTTAATTCACATTAAAATAAAAGGCCAATATTAAAAAACATGTGCATGCCCACAATGAGTTTTTATGTACAGTAGACTAGAACTGTAACTAAATCACTCTTCTCTCATTTATGGGTCAAGACTAGTCACTCTGAAAGGAGAGAGAAAACCTGCCGTGTAATTTCTAAAAGGACAACAGAGCGTACCAAGAACACCCAGAGTGCAGCTATCATGTTAAACCTGACAAACAACGGAACAAAGGCAACAGCAACAAAGCATCATGATGAAAAGCTGTCATTTTAGCTGGAATAGAAGTGTTTCTATTACTTTAATCCCATTTTCAAAATGCCTGCCTGTACATTGTTTTAGACCTTTATCAGAGAGGACAAGGAGAATGGAGAAAGGAAAATTATGCTATAGGAGATAAGAGCAGACTCAGGTTAAACTGTACTTGAAACTCAATACAGCTGGATGGCTTACAGTGGCTCTAGACAGTTTACACCCCACCCCCACCACGCCCACCTCTGTTAAAATTACAAATGAGATAATGATAATTAATGTGAAAAACTTTCTAGTTGACCAAAATGATTCATTCTCCCAGGTATTGCTCCGTCACCAAGCTCCGCCCCCTTCCAGGAGTTCAGAGAGCACACGTTTTATTTTCTTTCTTAAAAACTTGCAGTTTTTGGTAAAAAGTTGTTTGAATAAAAGGTTTAGTTTCAATTCAGTGTTTGTTTGTTCTGTTTCTAAAAATAGGTCGTTAAGCAACAACATAAAATTGCCAGAGCTGCACTTAGAATATATGCTTAGAATGTTTTGATAATTATCTATACTGATCAATATAATTTCTATTTCATTGATATGCTTTTTTTTCTATATTGTCCAGCCCTAGTACATCGGCTGTTACATTTTGTTATTTATCTGATGCTTGATGCTCGTGCTCTATATCATGTAACATGGCCAAGACAAATAAATGAACTAGAATTATTACTGCCAATTAGCTCATGGCTTTCCCTCAGCCAGATTTAGTTTGTTTTTTAATCTCTTTATTTTTATTCGGTTCTATGCTTTCCATAGTAATGATTTTATGGGATTCTTCATAAATAAAATTGATGCCATTAAAAATAAAATAATTGGCATCCTCCCAAACATGATTACCTCGTCCTCAGTAAGTGAGGCAGCATTGGAGGAATCTTTAGAATCTGTGCAGTGTTTGAACTGTTTAGAAGCAGTAGAGCTTTCTGAGCTATCTAAAATTTTAGCTTCATCTAAACCTTCTACCTGTATGTTAGACCCAATCCCAACCAAGTTGTTTAAGGACATATTCCCTTTGATCAGTGGCACTATTTTAGACATGATTAATCTATCCTTAGTAAATGGATATGTACCACAGGTTTTGAAAGTAGCTGTTATTAAACCTTTACTTAAGAAACCTTCTCTTGATCAAGATGAGTTAGTAAATTACAGACCTATATCTAATCTTCTTTTCTTATCTAAAATTCTTGAGAAAGTAGTTGCTAATCAACTTTGTGAACATTTACAAAGTAATGACCTACTTGAGGAGTTTCAGTCAGGCTTCAGAGCTCATCATAGCACTGAAACAGCTCTGGTGAAGGTCACTAATGATATTCTCATGGCCTCAGATAATGGACTTGTGTCTATACTTGTCCTGTTAGATCTCAGTGCTGCGTTTGATACAGTTGATCACAATATTCTCCTACAAAGACTTGAACATACTGTAGGGATTAAGGGGAAAGCATTAGGCTGGTTTAAATCTTATCTGTCAGACAGATTCCAGTTTGTTCATGTTAATAATAAATCTTCCTCAAACTCTAGGGTCACTTGTGGAGTACCACAGGGTTCAGTCCTTGGACCAATTCTCTTTACTATATATATGCTTCCGATAGGCAAAATTATCAGACAGCATGGGATTAATTTCCACTGTTATGCTGATGATACTCAGCTATATTTATCCATAAATCCTGATGAATCCAATCAATTACTTCGACTGCAGTCATGTCTTGATGACATCAAAAGCTGGATGACTTTAAATTTCCTGCATCTAAATTCTGACAAGACCGAAGTTTTAATCTTTGGGCCAGAGTCCTCAAAAAATAAACTTCTTAACCAATCACTTAATCTGGGTGGCATTAATCTGGCCTCTGGTAATAAAGTAAAAAATCTTGGTGTTATTTTTGACCAAGACATGTCATTTAAATCCCATATTAAACAGGTTTCCAGAGTTTCCTTTTTTCACCTCCGGAATATCGCCAAAATTAGAAACATTCTGTCCAGGAGTGATGCTGAAAAACTGGTCCATGCATTTGTTACTTCAAGGCTGGACTATTGTAATTCTTTACTATCAGGAAGTCCACAAAATGCAGTTCAAAGCCTTCAGCTGATCCAAAATGCTGCAGCAAGAGTTCTGATGAAAATCAACAAGAGGGATCATATTTCTCCAATTTTAGCTTCCCTTCATTGGCTTCCTGTTAAATCAAGAATAGAATTTAAAATTCTTCTTCTAACGTATAAAGCCCTTAATAATCAAGCTCCATCATATATCAGAGCTCTGATTACCCCGTATGTTCCGAACAGAGCACTTCGCTCTCAGACTGCAGGTCTGCTGGTGGTTCCTAGAGTCTCTAAAAGTAGAATGGGAGGCAGATCCTTTAGCTATCAGGCTCCTCTTCTGTGGAACCAACTCCCAGTTTTGGTCCGTGAGGCAGACACCCTGTCTACTTTTAAGACTAGGCTTAAAACTTTTCTTTTTGACAAAAATTATAACTAGTGACTCATGTTACTCTCAGCTACCTTTATAGTTTTACTGCTATAGGCTTAGGTTACTGGAGTATATCAGGATCTAATTTTCTCACTATATTGAGTTCTACTGTTCTTCAATTATGCATTATGTGTTGTCATTTCTGCTTTAACTTTCTGTTCTCTCTCTTTTCTCTTCATAGTAGGTACACCTGGTCTGGCGTTCTGTTAACTGTGACATCATCCAGAGAAGACGGATCACCTGCTACTACCATCTAATGTAGGACAGATTACTGGATCAATGTGTGCTTCTGTGCTTTTTTGTTTCTCTTGTTGTGTCTCTGTTCTGTCTTCTGTAACCCCAGTCGGTCGAGGCAGATGACCGTTCATACTGAGCCCGGTTCTGCCGGAGGTTTTTTTTCCCGTTAATGGGTGGTTTTTCTTCCCACTGTCGCTTCATGCTTGCATCAG